>NC_134486.1:164532112-164584612 GCF_040206685.1 Ascaphus truei
GAGTAAGAGACACTGAGAGGACTGAGTTACATGGTGGAGATACTCCTGCGGGGGAAGTGTTAGTAGAGTACGTTATAAGAGTGTGTTATTGCCTGCATATATTCTGCGTTACAGTAAACTGGTTTTATGTATATCCCTGAGTACGTGGTTATTGTATATGCGGGTCCTGCGTAGACAAGCTTCTATATCCCTAGAACCCTACACAGGTGGAGGCGCTGAACCCGAGAACGATCCAGAGGATTCACCCCAGGCTCTCACTGGCGGAGGCTCAGACCTCCTGTGAGCCTGACAGGTATAACGCACCACACCTGGTAACATGTAGGTTCCCCCCTACATTCATAATATATTGATATATGTGATTGGGTGGGGTGGAATACCCGTTACATTTGGAGGCGCTGCTGAGATCCTACCTGGGGTGCCCTGTTTTTTTGTTGTTGTCCGATTTAACCACCATCATGTCCGTGCCATCGAAGCAAGACGTCCATGACTGGGCCTTAGCGCGCTGCGTGTCCCCAAGGCGCGTGGTTGCAGTGGCGGGAGTATCCAATTATACGGCCTGTTACACCGTACGCACCCAAGTACGGGACTGCCCGGGACTGGCCACTGCCCGGCTGATAGACTTGAAACTGGAGGTCGGTGGCCGGAAAACCACCTACCTTATGGCCACTGAATATGACATATGTTCAGAGACTGTTCTTCATGTATTGACCCTCCCCGAGCCCTCTGCAGAGGACTGTATCATGATGTATCCTGACACCCAGGCTCTTGACGACGCGCCTGCACCTGCTGGACCAAGCGCGAGCCATTGGGCCACCAGTACTTCTCAAGGGACTGGCCCCCCAAGGTCTCCTTCACCCCAAGCGGTGTCGGGGAAGCTAGCAGCTCGCCCACTCCTTATAGACGGCCCGGCGGGCCCCCAACCACGCCTAGGGTAGAAGCTGGACCCAGTAGTGGCGACCTTTCCTTGCACCTGATCGCCTCCCAACTAGTAGAAGCTGCCACCATCTCGACCCAAGCCCAGCACTATCGGAAACTAAAGGCTTTTTCTGGGATTCTGCCGACGCCTGCGGGGGAAGAAGGGATCGAGGCCTGGAGGGTCCATACACTCCAAGCCATAGCGGAGTGGTCGTGCTCTGAAGCCAGCAAAAGACAGAGGCTGGTCGAGTGCCTCCGAGGTCCAGCCGCCTGGCTGGTACGGATGCACTGAAACGTGGAAGGAGAAGTTACTGCACAGGAACTAGTGGAAATGCTAATTCAGTCCTTTGCCCGAAAAGACGACGAGGATGAGCTAATGGCTCAGTTCAAAGCTCTTCGCCAAAAGGAAGGACAGGATTTATCTGCCTTTGTTTGTGATCTACAGCTGTCCCTGGGGACCCTCCTGGACAAACGTATAATTTCTGCGGCTGAAGCGGACCGATACCGACTCAAACAGTTACTCAAGGGGTCGTTACCTGATCACAACATAGCTATAATGATGCGGGCCGCACCGACCGCTGTAGTACCCCCCAAGTACAGGGAATTAATGGAGTACATCAGAGAACATGAAGTGCAGCAACATTTCCATGAACCAAAGAAACCCAAAGCTACCATCAAGAGTGATCCCGTGGTTCCCGCTGCCCCGAAGGGTAAGAAATCTTCCGCCCCAGAGGAGGAAGCAACTCACAAGCCGCCTGCCAGGGAAAGTCGTGTTCCTGAGAGGTTATCATCCGCGTACAACGGTCGTCCTGAGCGCCGCGAAGTAGTTTGCTACAACTGCGGGAAGAAAGGCCACGTCTCTTACAACTGTCCGGAGAGGGAGGACCCTCCAGAAGAAAAACCGCCCGACAGAAGAAACCCAGCCCGGTCGATGGTATGCTGAGTACAAACTGCCGAGTCTGGCCCGGAAACCCCTTCGGGAGCCCCCGATGTCCCTGCTGTCGCCAGCCCCGGGGATGACGCCTCCTCCCAGGAAGCTTTTAGCCAAGTAGGCCCCACTGCTATCATACGGGTGTTACTGGAAGGGATCTATGCGTCGGCCCTACTGGACACAGGATCACAAGTGACCATTATATACCGCCCGTTCTATGACCAGCACCTCAGACACTGCCCCCTGAGAGCGGCGATCATGTGAAAGTACGGGGGTTAAGCAATGAAGACTACCCCATCAATGGGATTGTAAGGGTTCAAATGGAAATACCCAAGCTGAACACCGGCAAGAGACACCCCATGCATTTAGCGGCCCTGGTATGTTCGGAGCCCCAAGACCAGTGCAAGTACCCGATCATCTTGGGCACCAACGCTTATATAGTACAAGCGGTGATCCGAGCGTACCTGAAAGAGACTAATGAGTTGCCGCTAGCCACCTGTCTCATAGATCCGGTCCTACGAGAAGAGTGCAAACGGGTATATGCCCTGGAGCGTCACGGGGATCTCTACAACCGTCAACACGGACTGACGACCATATTACCAGGGGGAGTGCAAAGAATGGCCGTCTGGTGTTGTTATCCCGAACGAGATGAGAGCGATCAGCTGTTCTCTCTGGAGAGTATGCCTGAAGAAGACGAAGTTCAGAGAGGGTATAGGGTACTACCCGAAGTGAGGGAGTGGACGGCTAAGATCCCTCTATGAACCCACGTGTATGTGCAGAACCTCTCCCCTTTCCCGATGGAATTTGATGCCGACCAGAAGTTGGGTTGCATATATCCGGTCAGCCCTGTAGAAAACAAGCCTCAGGTGAAGGCGGCAGCCGTGGATGAGCGGTTAGTCGATCTGGACTTCAACTTCGGTGAGTCAACGCTGTCCACCAGGTGGAAAGAACGGTTGACAACCCATCTGAATCAACGACGACATGTGTTCTCCATGAGTGAGATGGATGTGGGGTGCAGTCGCAGTGCCCAACATACCATTCAACTGAGTGATGCCACTCCGTTCCGAGAACGCTCTCGTCGCATCGCCCCGCGGGATGTGGACGATGTGAGGAACGTCATACAAGACATGGAAACCGCTGGGATTTTGACGGAGTCTCGGGGGCCCTACGCGTCACCCATAGTGGTGGTGCGGAAAAAGAACGGTTCCGTACGTCTGTGTGTCGACTATCGAACTCTGAACAATCGTACTATACCGGATCAGTAAAACCTTCCCGCATTGAAGACATCCTGAATGCTCTGAATGGAAGCCAATGGTTCAGCGTGCTCGATCTACGATCTGGATACTATCAGGTACCTATGACTGCCGAGGATCAGGAGAAGACAGCTTTCGTCTGCCCCCTTGCGTTCTATCAATTTACACGTATGCCCCAAGGTATATGTGGGGCCCCTGCTACCTTCCAGCGATTGATGGAAAAGACTATCAGGGACATGAGCCCGCGGGAGTGTCTTGTATACCTGGATGACGTCATTGTCTTCGGAAGAACTCTAGAAGAGCACGAAGAGAGGTTGCTTAAAGTGATAGACCGTCTGGGGAACGAAGGATTGAAATTGTCCCTAGACAAGTGCCGGTTTTGCCATACCTCAGTGATCTACGTGGGACACATCGTGCCCGCCCAAGGGATCGCCACCGACCCCGCCAAGGTAGAAGCAGTCGTGAACTGGCCTCGTCCCGAGAATGTCACGGAGCTGCGATCCTTCCTGGGATTCTGTGGGAACTACCATCGTTTCGTAGAAGGGACTCTAGTTGAGCGAAACCCCTGAACAATCTGTTGAAGATATACCCCGACGAAACCGGGAGGAAGGCTGTATCAGCTCGCCAACCGTTTGGTGATAAATGGACGTCTGAGTGTGAACAGGCCATCTCGAAATTGAAGAAATGTCTGACCGAAGTGCGGGTGCTTGCGTATGCTGATCCCGAACAACCATACGTTCTGCATGTGGATGCCAGTCTTAATGGACTGGGTGCAGTCCTGCACCAGAAGCACCCCGAGGGCCTTCGGCCTGTTGCCTACATCAGTCGCAGTCTGACCCCCAGTGAACAGAGGTACCCCGTCCACAAGTTGGAGTTTATGGCCCTCAAGTGGGCGATCACCGAGAAGCTCCACGACCTGTACGGAGTGACGTTTGAGGTAAGGACGGATAACAATCCCCTTATGTACATCAATACGTCGGCCAAATTAGATGCAGCAGGACACCGATGGCTGGCCGCTCTAAACAATTACAGCTTTTCCATGAAGTATAAGCCGGGACCATTGAATGTCGGGGCTGACGCACTTTCCCGACGGCCCGGACTACTTGCTACCCCAGATGATGAGGAATGGGAAGAACTCCCAGGACCCGGAGTGCGAGCTATGTGTAGCACTGCCGCCATCGTCAACGACCAAGTGGCCTTCTCAGAATTACGAGTGGCAGATTCATTGGGATGCCAGTTGCAGGCTGTCCCAGCCGCTTACTGCGGCCCCAAAGGGATGAACATAACGCACGACAAGGTGCTACGGTGGAAAGATCTGGTAGATTATCAAATACGAGATCCTGTCGTCAGTATCATTAGGCAAGCCGTTGAAAAGAAGAACTCAGCCCTTCTGAAGCGTGCTCCCAATGACTTAGTGGCATTGCTCATGCGGGAAGTGGACACATTCGAAATAGACAATTGCTTGCTCTATTGGGTGGTGCAATACCACAACCACCCGGATAGGCGACAACTAGTCCTCCCAAAGAACTTGCAATACATGGTGTTGAAGTCCCTACATGATGAGCATGGACATCTCGGAATAGAGAAGACTTTTGGGTTGGTCAGAGACCGTTTTTTCTGGCCCAAGATGTGAGAGGCCGTTGAATGCCACTGTCGCCGTTGTACTAAGTGTACACAGCGCAAGACTTTGCCCACCAGAGCAGCCCCTATGGGCCATCTGAAGAGTTCTGGTCCCATGGACCTTGTGTGTATGGACTTTCTGTGCATTGAGCCTGATAGCCGGGGAATATGCAATGTGCTGGTCATCACGGACCATTACACCCGGTACGCCCAGGCCTTCCCCATGAAAGATCAGAAAGCCCTCACAGTCTCCCAGCAGCACTGCAGCCTCACACCCCCCCCCCCTCCCTCCCCGCAGCACACCGGCCCTCCCTCCCCACAGCACACCGGCCCTCCCTCCCCGCAGCACACCGGCCCTCCCCCCACGTAGCACAGGCCCCCGCAGCACTGACCTCCCCCGTGCAGGGACCGGGCCGTTCAGCCATACCCCCCCACCCCCCCGTATCTGTGTGTATTTATTGTGTGTGTGTGTGTATCTGCATCTGTGTGTGTGTATCTGTGTGTATTTATTTATTTATTTATGTGTGTGTGTGTGTGTATTTGTGTGTGTGTGTGTGTGTGTATTTGTGTGTGTGTGTATTTGTGTGTGTGTGTATTTATGTGTGTGTGTATTTATGTGTGTCTGTGTGCAGGGAGCTGCCTGCACGGATCTCATGCCTTTCCTCCCTCCCTGAGAGAGTGAGAGAGAGTGAGAGAGAGTGTGTCTGAGAGAGAGTGTGTCTGAGAGAGTGAGAGAGAGTGTCTGAGAGAGTGAGAGAGTGTGTCTGAGAGAGTGAGAGAGTGTATCTGAGAGAGTGAGAGAGATAGTGTCTGTCTGAGAGAGGTAGAGTGTGTGTCTGAGAGAGGTAGAGTGTGTGTCTGAGAGAGGTAGAGTGTGTGTCTGAGAGAGGTACTGCTGCGGCACAGTTTATTCGAGCATTTGCCCGTTCTGTGCCGCAGCAGTAGCCTGGCGCGCGCCCGAGAGTGACGGGCGCGCGCCGAAGCAGCGGAAGAGCGCCCTCCGATCGGGGCGCTCTCCCTACCGCTGCCGGGTCCGCCGGGTCCCCCGGAACCCCCTGCCGCTGTCCCGCGATCGCGGGACACCAGGGCTCCCTCGGGGAGCCCCTGGACGCGCGTGCAGGGGGCGCACGCTCCCGAAGACGCGTGACCGCGCGTCTATGACGCGCGGCACGCCGAGGGGCGGCCACTAGCAAGCCGGGAAATCTCCCGGCTTGCGGATCTGGCCGCAGTGTAATAAACTGTGTCGCCAGTGTAGAGTGTCTGTCTGAGAGAGGTAGAGTGTCTGTCTTAGAGAGGTAGAGTGTCTGTCTGAGAGAGGGAGAGTGTCTGTCTGAGAGAGGGAGAGTGTCTGTCTGAGAGAGGGAGAGTGTCTGTCTGAGAGAGGGAGAGTGTCTGTCTGAGAGAGGGAGAGTGTCTGCCTGAGAGAGGGAGAGTGTCTGCCTGAGAGGGAGAGTGTCTGCCTGAGAGAGGGAGAGTGTCTGCCTGAGAGAGGGAGAGTGTCTGCCTGAGAGAGGGAGAGTGTCTGTCAGAGAGAGGGAGAGTGTCTGTCTGAGAGAGGGAGAGAGTGAGGTCAGAGAGAGTGAGGTCAGAGAGAGTGAGAGAGTGAGGTCAGAGAGAGTGAGAGAGTGAGGTCAGAGAGAGTGAGAGAGAGAGGTCAGAGAGAGTGAGAGAGAGAGGTCAGAGCGAGTGAGAGAGAGAGGTCAGAGCGAGTGAGAGAGAGAAGTCAGAGAGAGAGAGAGAGGTCTGAGAGAGAGGTCTGAGAGAGAGGTCTGAGAGAGAGGTCTGAGAGAGAGGTCTGAGAGAGAGGTCTGAGAGAGAGGTCTGAGAGCGAGAGAGAGGTCTGAGAGAGAGAGAGAGGTCTGAGAGAGAGAGAGGTCAGAGAGAGAGAGAGAGGTCAGAGAGAGAGAGAGAGGTCTGAGAGAGAGAGAGAGGTCTGAGAGAGAGAGAGGTCTGAGAGAGAGAGAGGTCTGAGAGAGAGAGAGGTCTGGGAGTGAGAGAGGTCTGAGAGAGAGAGGTCAGAGAGAGAGAGAGGTCAGAGAGAGAGAGGTCAGAGAGAGAGAGAGAGAGAGAGAGAGAGAGAGAGAGAGAGAGAGAGGTCAGAGAGAGAGAGAGAGAGGTCTGAGAGAGAGAGGTCTGAGAGAGAGAGAGAGAGATCTGAGAGAGAGAGAGGTCTGAAAGAGAGAGGTCTGAGAGAGAGAGAGAGAGAGAGAGAGAGAGGTCAGAGAGAGAGAGAGAGAGAGAGAGAGGTCAGAGAGAGAGAGAGAGAGAGACAGGTCTGAGAGAGAGAGAGAGAGAGGTCTGAGAGAGAGAGAGGTCTGAGAGAGAGAGAGGTCTGAGAGAGAGAGGTCTGAGAGAGAGAGTTCTGAGAGAGAGAGTTCTGAGAGAGAGAGAGAGAGAGAGAGAGAGAGAGAGAGAGGTCTGAGAGAGAGAGAGAGGTCTGAGAGAGAGAGGTCTGAGAGAGAGAGGTCTGAGAGAGAGAGAGGTCTGAGAGAGAGAGAGGTCTGAGAGAGAGAGGTCTGAGAGAGAGAGAGGTCTGAGAGAGAGAGGTCTGAGAGAGAGAGGTCTGAGAGGAGAGAGGTCTGAGAGAGAGAGAGAGGTCTGAGAGAGAGAGAGGTCTGAGAGAGAGAGAGAGAGGTCTGAGAGAGAGGTCTGAGAGAGAGAGGTCTGAGAGAGAGAGGTCTGAGAGAGAGAGGTCTGAGAGAGAGAGAGGGTCTGAGAGAGAGAGAGGTCTGAGAGAGAGAGGTCTGAGAGTGAGAGAGGTCTGAGAGAGAAAGAGAGGTCTGAGAGAGAAAGAGAGGTCTGAGAGAGAAAGAGAGGTCTGAGAGAAAGAGAGAGAGAGAGAGAGAGAGTGAGGTCTGAGAGAGAGAGTGAGGTCTGAGAGAGAGAGAGTGAGGTCTGAGAGAGAGAGAGTGAGGTCTAAGAGAGAGAGAGAGAGGTCTGAGAGAGAGAGAGGTCTGAGAGAGAGAGAGAGGTCTGAGAGAGAGAGGTCTGAGAGAGAGAGATCTGAGAGAGATAGAGAGAGAGGTCTGAGAGAGAGAGAGAGAGAGAGAGAGAGGTCTGAGAGAGAGAGAGAGGTCTGAGAGAGAGAGAGAGGTCTGAGAGAGAGAGAGAGGTCTGAGAGAGAGAGAGAGAGGTCTGAGAGAGAGAGGTCTGAGAGAGAGAGGTCTGAGAGAGAGAGGTCTGAGAGAGAGAGAGAGGTCTGAGAGAGAGAGAGGTCTGAGAGAGAGAGGTCTGAGAGAGAGAGGTCTGAGAGAGAGAGAGAGGTCTGAGAGAGAGAGGTCTGAGAGAGAGAGGTCTGAGAGAGAGAGAGGTCTGAGAGAGAGAGAGAGGTCTGAGAGAGAGAGAGAGGTCTGAGAGAGAGAGGTCTGAGAGAGAGAGGTCTGAGAGAGAGAGAGGTCTGAGAGAGAGAGGTCTGAGAGAGAGAGAGGTCTGAGAGAGAAAGAGAGGTCTGAGAGAGAAAGAGAGGTCTGAGAGAGAAAGAGAGAGAGAGAGAGAGGTCTGAGAGAGAGAGAGAGGTCTGAGAGAGAGAGAGAGGTCTGAGAGAGAGAGAGAGAGAGGTCTGAGAGAGAGAGAGAGAGAGAGGTCTGAGAGAGAGAGGTCTGAGAGAGGAGAGGTCTGAGAGAGAGAGGTCTGAGAGAGAGAGGTCTGAGAGAGAGAGAGAGAGGTCTGAGAGAGAGAGAGGTCTGAGAGAGAGAGAGGTCTGAGAGAGAGAGGTCTGAGAGAGAGAGGTCTGAGAGAGAGAGAGAGGTCTGAGAGAGAGAGGTCTGAGAGAGAGAGAGAGGTCTGAGAGAGAGAGAGAGGTCTGAGAGAGAGAGAGAGGTCTGAGAGAGAGAGAGAGGTCTGAGAGAGAGAGAGAGGTCTGAGAGAGAGAGGTCTGAGAGAGAGACAGGTCTGAGAGAGAGAGAGGTCTGAGAGAGAGAGAGGTCTGAGAGGAGAGAGGTCTGAGAGAGAGAGAGGTCTGAGAGAGAAAGAGAGGTCTGAGAGAGAAAGAGAGGTCATAGAGAGAAAGAGAGAGAGAGAGAGAGTGAGGTCTGAGAGAGAGAGTGAGGTCTGAGAGAGAGAGAGTGAGGTCTAAGAGAGAGAGAGAGAGGTCTGAGAGAGAGAGAGGTCTGAGAGAGAGAGGTCTGAGAGAGAGAGAGAGAGAGAGAGAGGTCTGAGAGAGAGAGAGAGAGAGGTCTGAGAGAGAGAGAGAGGTATGAGAGAGAGAGAGAGGACTGAGAGAGAGAGAGAGGTCTGAGAGAGAGAGAGAGAGAGAGGTCTGAGAGAGAGAGAGAGAGAGAGGTCTGAGAGAGAGAGAGAGAGAGAGGTCTGAGAGAGAGAGGTCTGAGAGAGAGAGGTCTGAGAGAGAGAGGTCTGAGAGAGAGAGGTCTGAGAGAGAGAGAGAGGTCTGAGAGAGAGAGAGAGGTCTGAGAGAGAGAGGTCTGAGAGAGAGAGGTCTGAGAGAGAGAGAGAGGTGAGAGAGAGAGAGAGGTCTGAGAGAGAGAGGTCTGAGAGAGAGAGGTCTGAGAGAGAGAGAGAGGTCTGAGAGAGAGAGGTCTGAGAGAGAGAGGTCTGAGAGAGAGAGGTCTGAGAGAGAGAGGTCTGAGAGAGAGAGGTCTGAGAGAGAGAGAGGTCTGAGAGAGAGAGAGGTCTGAGAGAGAGAGGTCTGAGAGAGAGAGGTCTGAGAGAGAAAGAGAGGTCTGAGAGAGAAAGAGAGGTCTGAGAGAGAAAGAGAGAGAGAGAGTGTGAGGTCTGAGAGAGAGAGTGAGGTCTGAGAGAGAGAGAGTGAGGTCTAAGAGAGAGAGAGAGAGAGAGGTCTGAGAGAGAGAGAGGTCTGAGAGAGAGAGAGAGGTCTGAGAGAGAGAGATCTGAGAGAGAGAGAGAGGTCTGAGAGAGAGAGAGAGAGAGAGAGAGAGAGAGAGAGAGAGAGAGGTCTGAGAGAGAGAGAGAGGTCTGAGAGAGAGAGAGAGGTCTGAGAGAGAGAGAGAGGTCTGAGAGAGAGAGAGAGGTCTGAGAGAGAGAGAGAGGTCTGAGAGAGAGAGGTCTGAGAGAGAGAGGTCTGAGAGAGAGAGAGGTCTGAGAGAGAAGAGAGGTCTGAGAGAGAAAGAGAGGTCTGAGAGAGAAAGAGAGAGAGAGAGAGAGGTCTGAGAGAGAGAGAGAGGTCTGAGAGAGAGAGAGAGGTCTGAGAGAGAGAGAGAGAGAGGTCTGAGAGAGAGAGAGAGAGGTCTGAGAGAGAGAGGTCTGAGAGAGAGAGGTCTGAGAGAGAGAGGTCTGAGAGAGAGAGGTCTGAGAGAGAGAGAGAGAGGTCTGAGAGAGAGAGAGGTCTGAGAGAGAGAGAGGTCTGAGAGAGAGAGGTCTGAGAGAGAGAGGTCTGAGAGAGAGAGAGAGGTCTGAGAGAGAGAGGTCTGAGAGAGAGAGAGAGGTCTGAGAGAGAGAGAGAGGTCTGAGAGAGAGAGAGAGGTCTGAGAGAGAGAGAGAGAGGTCTGAGAGAGAGAGAGGTCTGAGAGAGAGAGTTCTGAGAGAGAGAGTTCTGAGAGAGAGAGAGAGAGAGAGAGAGAGAGAGAGAGAGAGAGAGAGAGAAGAGAGAGGTCTGAGAGAGAGAGAGAGGTCTGAGAGAGAGAGGTCTGAGAGAGAGAGGTCTGAGAGAGAGAGAGGTCTGAGAGAGAGAGAGGTCTGAGAGAGAGAGGTCTGAGAGAGAGAGAGAGGTCTGAGAGAGAGAGGTCTGAGAGAGAGAGGTCTGAGAGAGAGAGGTCTGAGAGAGAGAGAGAGGTCTGAGAGAGAGAGAGGTCTGAGAGAGAGAGAGAGAGGTCTGAGAGAGAGGTCTGAGAGAGAGAGGTCTGAGAGAGAGAGGTCTGAGAGAGAGAGGTCTGAGAGAGAGAGAGGTCTGAGAGAGAGAGAGGTCTGAGAGAGAGAGGTCTGAGAGAGAGAGAGGTCTGAGAGAGAAAGAGAGGTCTGAGAGAGAAAGAGAGGTCTGAGAGAGAAGAGAGGTCTGAGAGAAAGAGAGAGAGAGAGAGAGAGAGTGAGGTCTGAGAGAGAGAGTGAGGTCTGAGAGAGAGAGAGTGAGGTCTGAGAGAGAGAGAGTGAGGTCTAAGAGAGAGAGAGAGAGGTCTGAGAGAGAGAGAGGTCTGAGAGAGAGAGAGAGGTCTGAGAGAGAGAGGTCTGAGAGAGAGAGATCTGAGAGAGATAGAGAGAGAGGTCTGAGAGAGAGAGAGGAGAGAGAGAGAGAGAGGTCTGAGAGAGAGAGAGAGGTCTGAGAGAGAGAGAGAGGTCTGAGAGAGAGAGAGGTCTGAGAGAGAGAGAGAGAGGTCTGAGAGAGAGAGGTCTGAGAGAGAGAGGTCTGAGAGAGAGAGGTCTGAGAGAGAGAGAGAGGTCTGAGAGAGAGAGAGGTCTGAGAGAGAGAGGTCTGAGAGAGAGAGGTCTGAGAGAGAGAGAGAGGTCTGAGAGAGAGAGGTCTGAGAGAGAGAGGTCTGAGAGAGAGAGGTCTGAGAGAGAGAGAGAGGTCTGAGAGAGAGAGAGAGGTCTGAGAGAGAGAGGTCTGAGAGAGAGAGGTCTGAGAGAGAGAGAGGTCTGAGAGAGAGAGGTCTGAGAGAGAGAGAGGTCTGAGAGAGAAAGAGAGGTCCTGAGAGAGAAAGAGAGGTCTGAGAGAGAAAGAGAGAGAGAGAGAGAGGTCTGAGAGAGAGAGAGAGAGAGGTCTGAGAGAGAGAGAGAGGTCTGAGAGAGAGAGAGAGAGAGGTCTGAGAGAGAGAGAGAGAGGTCTGAGAGAGAGAGGTCTGAGAGAGAGAGGTCTGAGAGAGAGAGGTCTGAGAGAGAGAGGTCTGAGAGAGAGAGAGAGAGGTCTGAGAGAGAGAGAGGTCTGAGAGAGAGAGAGGTCTGAGAGAGAGAGGTCTGAGAGAGAGAGGTCTGAGAGAGAGAGAGAGGTCTGAGAGAGAGAGGTCTGAGAGAGAGAGAGAGAGGTCTGAGAGAGAGAGGTCTGAGAGAGAGAGGTCTGAGAGAGAGAGAGGTCTGAGAGAGAGAGAGGTCTGAGAGAGAAAGAGAGAGAGAGGTCTGAGAGAGAGAGAGAGGTCTGAGAGAGAGAGAGAGAGGTCTGAGAGAGAGAGGTCTGAGAGAGAGAGGTCTGAGAGAGAGAGAGGTCTGAGAGAGAAAGAGAGGTCTGAGAGAGAAAGAGAGGTCTGAGAGAGAAAGAGAGAGAGAGAGAGAGGTCTGAGAGAGAGAGAGAGGTCTGAGAGAGAGAGAGAGGTCTGAGAGAGAGAGAGAGAGAGGTCTGAGAGAGAGAGAGAGAGGTCTGAGAGAGAGAGGTCTGAGAGAGAGAGGTCTGAGAGAGAGAGGTCTGAGAGAGAGAGGTCTGAGAGAGAGAGAGAGAGGTCTGAGAGAGAGAGAGGTCTGAGAGAGAGAGAGGTCTGAGAGAGAGAGGTCTGAGAGAGAGAGGTCTGAGAGAGAGAGAGAGGTCTGAGAGAGAGAGGTCTGAGAGAGAGAGAGAGGTCTGAGAGAGAGAGAGAGGTCTGAGAGAGAGAGAGAGGTCTGAGAGAGAGAGAGAGGTCTGAGAGAGAGAGAGGTCTGAGAGAGAGAGTTCTGAGAGAGAGAGTTCTGAGAGAGAGAGAGAGAGAGAGAGAGAGAGAGAGAGAGAGAGAGAGAGAGAGGTCTGAGAGAGAGAGGTCTGAGAGAGAGAGGTCTGAGAGAGAGAGAGGTCTGAGAGAGAGAGAGGTCTGAGAGAGAGAGGTCTGAGAGAGAGAGAGAGGTCTGAGAGAGAGAGGTCTGAGAGAGAGAGGTCTGAGAGAGAGAGGTCTGAGAGAGAGAGAGAGGGTCTGAGAGAGAGAGAGAGGTCTGAGAGAGAGAGAGGTCTGAGAGAGAGAGAGAGAGGTCTGAGAGAGAGGTCTGAGAGAGAGAGGTCTGAGAGAGAGAGGTCTGAGAGAGAGAGGTCTGAGAGAGAGAGAGGTCTGAGAGAGAGAGAGGTCTGAGAGAGAGAGGTCTGAGAGAGAGAGAGGTCTGAGAGAGAAAGAGAGGTCTGAGAGAGAAAGAGAGGTCTGAGAGAGAAAGAGAGGTCTGAGAGAAGAGAGAGAGAGAGAGAGAGAGTGAGGTCTGAGAGAGAGAGTGAGGTCTGAGAGAGAGTGAGGTCTGAGAGAGAGAGAGTGAGGTCTAAGAGAGAGAGAGAGAGGTCTGAGAGAGAGAGAGGTCTGAGAGAGAGAGAGAGGTCTGAGAGAGAGAGGTCTGAGAGAGAGAGATCTGAGAGAGATAGAGAGAGAGGTCTGAGAGAGAGAGAGAGAGAGAGAGAGAGAGGTCTGAGAGAGAGAGAGAGAGGTCTGAGAGAGAGAGAGAGGTCTGAGAGAGAGAGAGGTCTGAGAGAGAGAGAGAGAGGTCTGAGAGAGAGAGGTCTGAGAGAGAGAGGTCTGAGAGAGAGAGGTCTGAGAGAGAGAGAGAGGTCTGAGAGAGAGAGAGGTCTGAGAGAGAGAGGTCTGAGAGAGAGAGGTCTGAGAGAGAGAGAGAGAGGTCTGAGAGAGAGAGGTCTGAGAGAGAGAGGTCTGAGAGAGAGAGGTCTGAGAGAGAGAGAGAGGTCTGAGAGAGAGAGAGAGGTCTGAGAGAGAGAGGTCTGAGAGAGAGAGGTCTGAGAGAGAGAGAGGTCTGAGAGAGAGAGGTCTGAGAGAGAGAGAGGTCTGAGAGAGAAAGAGAGGTCTGAGAGAGAAGAGAGGTCTGAGAGAGAAAGAGAGAGAGAGAGAGAGGTCTGAGAGAGAGAGAGAGGTCTGAGAGAGAGAGAGAGGTCTGAGAGAGAGAGAGAGAGAGGTCTGAGAGAGAGAGAGAGAGGTCTGAGAGAGAGAGGTCTGAGAGAGAGAGGTCTGAGAGAGAGAGGTCTGAGAGAGAGAGGTCTGAGAGAGAGAGAGAGAGGTCTGAGAGAGAGAGAGGTCTGAGAGAGAGAGAGGTCTGAGAGAGAGAGGTCTGAGAGAGAGAGGTCTGAGAGAGAGAGAGAGGTCTGAGAGAGAGAGGTCTGAGAGAGAGAGAGAGGTCTGAGAGAGAGAGAGAGGTCTGAGAGAGAGAGAGAGGTCTGAGAGAGAGAGAGAGGTCTGAGAGAGAGAGAGAGGTCTGAGAGAGAGAGGTCTGAGAGAGAGACAGGTCTGAGAGAGAGAGAGGTCTGAGAGAGAGAGAGGTCTGAGAGAGAGAGGTCTGAGAGAGAGAGAGGTCTGAGAGAGAAAGAGAGGTCTGAGAGAGAAAGAGAGGTCATAGAGAGAAAGAGAGAGAGAGAGAGAGTGAGGTCTGAGAGAGAGAGTGAGGTCTGAGAGAGAGAGAGTGAGGTCTAAGAGAGAGAGAGAGAGGTCTGAGAGAGAGAGAGGTCTGAGAGAGAGAGGTCTGAGAGAGAGAGAGAGAGAGAGAGAGGTCTGAGAGAGAGAGAGAGAGAGAGAGAGAGGTCTGAGAGAGAGAGAGAGGTCTGAGAGAGAGAGAGAGGTCTGAGAGAGAGAGAGAGGTCTGAGAGAGAGAGAGAGGTCTGAGAGAGAGAGAGAGAGGTCTGAGAGAGAGAGAGAGAGAGAGGTCTGAGAGAGAGAGGTCTGAGAGAGAGAGGTCTGAGAGAGAGAGGTCTGAGAGAGAGAGGTCTGAGAGAGAGAGGTCTGAGAGAGAGAGAGAGGTCTGAGAGAGAGAGAGGTCTGAGAGAGAGAGGTCTGAGAGAGAGAGGTCTGAGAGAGAGAGAGAGGTCTGAGAGAGAGAGGTCTGAGAGAGAGAGGTCTGAGAGAGAGAGGTCTGAGAGAGAGAGAGAGGTCTGAGAGAGAGAGGTCTGAGAGAGAGAGGTCTGAGAGAGAGAGGTCTGAGAGAGAGAGGTCTGAGAGAGAGAGGTCTGAGAGAGAGAGAGGTCTGAGAGAGAGAGAGGTCTGAGAGAGAGAGGTCTGAGAGAGAGAGGTCTGAGAGAGAAAGAGAGGTCTGAGAGAAAAGAGAGAGAGAGAGTGTGAGGTCTGAGAGAGAGAGTGAGGTCTGAGAGAGAGAGAGTGAGGTCTAAGAGAGAGAGAGAGAGAGAGAGGTCTGAGAGAGAGAGAGAGGTCTGAGAGAGAGAGAGAGGTCTGAGAGAGAGAGATCTGAGAGAGAGAGAGAGGTCTGAGAGAGAGAGAGAGAGAGAGAGAGAGAGAGAGAGAGAGAGAGAGAGGTCTGAGAGAGAGAGAGAGGTCTGAGAGAGAGAGAGAGGTCTGAGAGAGAGAGAGAGGTCTGAGAGAGAGAGAGAGGTCTGAGAGAGAGAGAGAGAGGTCTGAGAGAGAGAGGTCTGAGAGAGAGAGGTCTGAGAGAGAGAGAGGTCTGAGAGAGAAGAGAGGTCTGAGAGAGAAAGAGAGAGAGAGGTCTGAGAGAGAGAGAGAGGTCTGAGAGAGAGAGAGAGAGGTCTGAGAGAGAGAGGTCTGAGAGAGAGAGGTCTGAGAGAGAGAGAGGTCTGAGAGAGAAAGAGAGGTCTGAGAGAGAAAGAGAGAGAGAGAGAGAGGTCTGAGAGAGAGAGAGAGGTCTGAGAGAGAGAGAGAGGTCTGAGAGAGAGAGAGAGAGAGGTCTGAGAGAGAGAGAGAGAGGTCTGAGAGAGAGAGGTCTGAGAGAGAGAGGTCTGAGAGAGAGAGGTCTGAGAGAGAGAGGTCTGAGAGAGAGAGGTCTGAGAGAGAGAGAGAGGTCTGAGAGAGAGAGAGGTCTGAGAGAGAGAGGTCTGAGAGAGAGAGGTCTGAGAGAGAGAGGTCTGAGAGAGAGAGAGAGGTCTGAGAGAGAGAGGTCTGAGAGAGAGAGAGAGGTCTGAGAGAGAGAGAGAGGTCTGAGAGAGAGAGAGAGGTCTGAGAGAGAGAGAGAGAGGTCTGAGAGAGAGAGAGAGGTCTGAGAGAGAGAGGTCTGAGAAAGAGAGGTCTGAGAGAGAGACAGGTCTGAGAGAGAGAGAGGTCTGAGAGAGAGAGAGGTCTGAGAGAGAGAGGTCTGAGAGAGAGAGAGGTCTGAGAGAGAAAGAGAGGTCTGAGAGAGAAAGAGAGGTCATAGAGAGAAAGAGAGAGAGAGAGAGAGTGAGGTCTGAGAGAGAGAGTGAGGTCTGAGAGAGAGAGAGTGAGGTCTAAGAGAGAGAGAGAGAGGTCTGAGAGAGAGAGAGGTCTGAGAGAGAGAGGTCTGAGAGAGAGAGAGAGAGAGAGAGAGGTCTGAGAGAGAGAGAGAGGTCTGAGAGAGAGAGAGAGGTCTGAGAGAGAGAGAGAGGTCTGAGAGAGAGAGAGAGGTCTGAGAGAGAGAGAGAGAGGTCTGAGAGAGAGAGAGAGAGAGAGGTCTGAGAGAGAGAGGTCTGAGAGAGAGAGGTCTGAGAGAGAGAGGTCTGAGAGAGAGAGGTCTGAGAGAGAGAGGTCTGAGAGAGAGAGAGAGGTCTGAGAGAGAGAGAGGTCTGAGAGAGAGAGGTCTGAGAGAGAGAGGTCTGAGAGAGAGAGGTCTGAGAGAGAGAGAGAGGTCTGAGAGAGAGAGGTCTGAGAGAGAGAGGTCTGAGAGAGAGAGGTCTGAGAGAGAGAGAGAGGTCTGAGAGAGAGAGGTCTGAGAGAGAGAGGTCTGAGAGAGAGAGGTCTGAGAGAGAGAGGTCTGAGAGAGAGAGGTCTGAGAGAGAGAGAGGTCTGAGAGAGAGAGAGGTCTGAGAGAGAGAGGTCTGAGAGAGAGAGGTCTGAGAGAGAAAGAGAGGTCTGAGAGAGAAAGAGAGGTCTGAGAGAGAAAGAGAGAGAGAGAGAGTGTGAGGTCTGAGAGAGAGAGTGAGGTCTGAGAGAGAGAGAGTGAGGTCTAAGAGAGAGAGAGAGAGAGAGAGGTCTGAGAGAGAGAGAGAGGTCTGAGAGAGAGAGAGAGGTCTGAGAGAGAGAGATCTGAGAGAGAGAGAGAGGTCTGAGAGAGAGAGAGAGAGAGAGAGAGAGAGAGAGAGGTCTGAGAGAGAGAGAGAGGTCTGAGAGAGAGAGAGAGGTCTGAGAGAGAGAGAGAGGTCTGAGAGAGAGAGAGGTCTGAGAGAGAGAGAGAGAGGTCTGAGAGAGAGAGGTCTGAGAGAGAGAGGTCTGAGAGAGAGAGAGAGGTCTGAGAGAGAAGAGAGGTCTGAGAGAGAAAGAGAGAGAGAGGTCTGAGAGAGAGAGTGAGGTCTGAGAGAGAGAGAGAGAGAGTGAGGTCTGAGAGAGAGAGAGTGAGGTCTGAGAGAGAGAGAGAGAGAGAGAGAGAGAGAGAGAGAGAGAGAGGGAGTGAGGTCTAAGAGAGAGAGAGAGAGTGAGGTCTGAGAGAGTGAGGTCTGAGAGAGAGAGAGAGAGAGAGAGAGAGTGAGGTCCGAGAGAGAGAGTGAGGTCCGAGAGAGAGAGTGAGGTCAGAGAGAGTGAGGTCCGAGAGAGAGAGTGAGGTCCGAGAGAGAGAGAGAGAGAGAGTTAGGTCTGAGAGAGAGAGAGTGAGGTCTGAGAGAGAGTGAGGTCTGAGAGAGAGAGAGTGAGGTCTGAGAGAGAGAGAGAGAGAGTGAGGTCTGAGAGAGAGAGAGTGAGGTCTGAGAGAGAGAGAGTGAGGTCTGAGAGAGAGAGAGTGAGGTCTGAGAGAGAGAGAGAGTGAGGTCTGAGAGAGAGAGAGAGAGTGAGGTCTGAGAGAGAGAGAGAAAGTGAGGTCTGAGAGAGAGAGAGAGAGAGAGAGAGAGAGAGGTCTGAGAGAGAGAGAGAGAGTGAGGTCTGAGAGAGAGAGAGAGGTCTGAGAGAGAGAGAGAGGTCTGAGAGAGAGAGAGAGGTCTGAGAGAGAGAGAGTGAGGTCTGAGAGAGAGAGAGTGAGGTCTGAGAGAGAGAGAGAGTGAGGTCTGAGAGAGAGAGAGAGTGAGGTCTGAGAGAGAGAGAGTGAGGTCTGAGAGAGAGAGAGTGAGGTCTGAGAGAGAGAGAGTGAGGTCTGAGAGAGAGAGAGTGAGGTCTGAGAGAGAGAGTGAGGTCCGAGAGAGAGAGAGTGAGGTCCGAGAGAGAGAGATTGAGAGTGTGTGAGAGTGTCTGAGAGAGACACCAACTGCGCACTACAACTGTTAGGTATGTATAAACACCTTTGTTTTTACTTTGGGTGCCGCGGAAAAATCCTGTTCGCCTTGGGGAGCCTTGAAAAATTCTGATTGCTTTGGGGAGCCTTGAACCGAAAAAGTTTGGAAACCACTGGCTAGGGGACAATAGATTGTATTTATCAGGTATGCTTTCTGGCAACGGAGGACATGGCCCTGCAGTATGCTGACGAGGACGCCCATCATATTACCAGGGGTAAGTAGAATGGTTTTTAATTACTTTATTTATGCTTCATGGCTAATGTTGTGTTTAATAATGGACAAATAATCTATTATCCATATCTGGATAATAGTTATTTTACCCATTACTGTACTGTATGTGTTTAGTGGGGGGAGGTGTATTTATTGAAATGTAGACCATGTTTTATATCTTTTTTTAAAACAGGAATGGTACCACAAGCCAGCAAGGACCCATGGGGACCACCCGAGGACCCCCGGACACCCACGGGTATCACCTGAGGACCCACTGACACCTGTGGGGAGGAACCGGGGGCCCCACAGCTGTGGGGGCCCAGACACCTGCAGGGACCACCTGAGGACCCCCAGACACCCATGGAACCACCTGAGGGTCCCCAGACACCAGTGGGGACGACACAGGGACCCTCAGACACCATGGGAACCACCTGGAGGCCCATAGAGCCTAGCGGGGACCACCCGAGGGCCCCAAGACACCCGTGGAAACCCCCCGGGGTGCACTGTGGGGCCTGCGGACACCCATGGGGACCACCTGGGGACCCCCGCCGGCCTGTTGTATTGTGTCTAAAAAATAACTAATGGTTTTATATGGGGGCACAGCGTGGGTGGGTTGTGTATTGTTGTTTAATAAATATTTTAATGGTGTATTAGGGGCCTAGGAGGTGGGTAGTAGGGCTGTTGTGTTTTTTTATTGTGGGTAGCGGGTGGGTGAAGGGGGTATTTTCCCCAAGGATGGGTGTTTAGGCCTACCGGGTGGGTATTGGGGGAGGATGGGTAAACCCCTTAATTGCTATAGCAGTTACTAACCGCTAAGGTGAATAAGGGGTTAGGGGACATTAGATTGTCTTTTTTATCATTCTGTATTGTTTGTGGCAACGGAGGACATGGATGGTGATGAAGATGAGGATAGCCCAGCCTGGCAGGGGTGAGTGCAAGATTTATTTACTTTATTTATGCTGCTAAATGTTGTATTTTAAATGGGTCAAATGCACTATTATCCATATCTGGATAATAGTAATTTTGACCATTATTGTTCTGTATGTGTTAGGGGATGGGGGGGAGGGCGGTGTATTTATATAAAAGTATTTATTTATGTATTTTTTTGGGGGCACAGGATTGGTACCGCAGGCAAGCGGGAACCACCCGGACACCCCTGTGGGGACCCAGGAACCCCTGTGGGGACCACCCGAGGGCCACAGCCAGCCTATAGTATCATTCTTGTGCATAATTTTTTTTACATCTTCTATGTATGTTAGTGGTTGTTGGGGGCACAGGGGATGGGTTTGTTGTGTATTGCAATGTTTATTGGGGGCAAATGTCCCCAATAAACATGGTATTGTGTCTTAACCCCTTCATTGCCTTAGCGGAAAGCTCCTGAGGTAATGAAGCTGCTTTAATGTCTTTTTTTTTTAATAGTGTGCAGGAGCAGGGGGTCTCCTGAGATAAACCGCTTTGATTTCTGGCTCAGGAACCACCTGCTTCCTGAGTTACAGGCCCTGGTATGGGGCCTCGTATGCCAGTGTCGCCGTCATTTTTAAAGCGTCCCCGTCGCGTGATGTGTGATGTAAATAATGGAGGAGATACCAGTACCCCATATCTGGGTCTCTAACTCAGGAAGCATAGGGTCCCTGAGGCTAAAATCAAAGCGGTTCAGGGGACCCCCTGCTCCCTCACAATATTAATACAAATTATATTAAATCAGCTTCATTACCATAGCGGATAGCTGCTACGGTAATGAATTATTTTTAATTGTGATATGTGTTTTGATACTAGTGTAGATGAGCAGGGGGTCTCCTGAGCTGAACCGCATTGTTTTCAGCCTCGGGACCCCGTACTTCATGAGATACAGGCCCTGTTATGGGTGCCGGTATCCCCCTACAGGATTTAAATTTCCCGGTTACGTGACACGGGAGCTTTAAAAGCACGGGGGACACCGGCACCCCATAACGGGGCCTGTATCTCATGACACCAATGCGGTTCAGCTCAGGAGACCCCCTGCACATGTACACTATTATTAAAATGTATATATTTACTGTATGATTGCCTGTAACAGCCGTGCATGGAGACACAGCGTCTCCATGCAGTTCTTACAGGCTGCTTTTTTTTAAATCAGCTGTTGCGCTGTAGAACTTTAAGCACGATAGCATATTTTTGCCAGCCTGGACCAAAATGCGCTTCTTTTGTTAGTGAATCCTGCGTTTGGCTTCACTTTGTGTCGGGCGAGTCAAAAACTCCCAACCGACCGCAAAAGCGCTACTTAGTGCATAGCCCCCATTATCCGATATTTGTATTTACAGTATACTGATCCAGAGGAAGGCAAACAAATAGCCCCAGTGACATATCCAATGATACCTAATAAGGGGAAAATTAAATTCCTTCCTGACTCCAAGAATTGGCAATCGGATTACTCCCTGGATCAACATTCTTCCCATGTTAAATTGTTTGGTATATCCCTGTATACCTTTCCCTTCTAAAAAGATGTCCAACCTTTTTTTGAAATAAATCTATTGTATCTGCCATCACAGTCTCGTTGGGCAATGAATTCCACATGTTAACTGCCCTTACTGTAAAGAACCCTTTCCTTTGTTGCTGGTGAAATCTCCTTTCCTCCAACCTTAAGGGATGAGCCTGTGTCATTTGTACTGCCCTTGGGATGAATACAGTAGTTCTTTTGAAAGCTCCTTGTATTGCCACTGAATATATTTATATATAGTTATCATATCCCCTCTTAGATGTCTTTTTTCTAATGTAAACAAATCTAATTTAGCTAGCCCCTCCTCATAAAGCAGATTATCCATCCCCTTTATTAATTTGGGGACTCTTCTTTACACTTTCTCTAGTTCCATAATGTATTTTCTAAGGACTAGTGCACAAAATTGTTCTCCATATTCAAGGTGTGGTCTTACTAATGCTTCATTGCTGTGTAATGTAATATAAAATCTTGTTTGCCTTTGCTGCTACTGCTGGACTTTGGGCACTATTGCTAAGCCTCCTGTCTACAAGCACTTCTAAATACTTCTCCATCAAGGATTCTCCTAATTTATCCCCATTTAATTTGTAAGTTGCCTGTTTATTCTAGTTTCCCAAATGCATAATCTTACATTTATCTGTATTAAACCTCATCTGCCATTTATCTGCCCAAGTTTCCAGTCTCTCCACGTTTTCTGGAGAGAAATTACATCTTGCTCTGATTCACAATTTAGTATCATCAGCAAAGATGGAGACATTGCTCTCGATGCCAACCTCAAAGTCATTAATAAACAAATTAAAAAGCTGCGGTCCCAGTACCAATCCCATAGGAACTCCACTCATGATCCTAGCCCAACCTAAAAAGGTTCCATTTATTACAACCCTCTGTGTCTATCCTTCAACCAGTTTTGAATCCAGGTGCAAATATTATTACTGAGTCCAATTTGCTTTATTTTGTACAGTAACCTTGTGTGTCACCATATCAAAAGCCTTTGCAAAATCTAAGTAGACTACATCAACTGCATTGCCATGGTCTAAATTCCTACTTACCGCCTCAAAGAAACAAATAAGGTTAGTTTTGCATGATCTATCCTTCATAAATACATGCTGACTATTACTAATAATTTTATTTTGCATTAGGTATTCCTGAATATTATCTCATACTAAGCCTCCTAGTAGCTTCCCCATTATTGATATCAGGCTTACAGGACTGTAATTCTCCGGTTGTGATCTAGCTCCATTTTTAAATATAGGCACCATGTCTGCTTTACGCCAATCTTGTGGTACTGAGCTTGTGAAAATTGAGTCCTTGAATATTAAATGCAATGGTTTGGCTTTTACTGAATTTAGCTCTTTAAGAACTCTTTGGTGTATGCCATCGGGGCCAGGTGCCTTATTTACTTAAATTTTATAAAGCAGCATATGTTGCTTCCTCCTGCGGAACTGCTATTGCAATTGATTCTTTCCTGGTAAATATAGAGGCAAATAATTAGTTTAATACCTCTGCTTTTTTTTTATCTCCAATAGTTTGCTAATTTGTCTTCCCATCTCACACTGAAAGGGTCTTATATTTTCTTTTTTTGTTATTAAGGTACTTTAATAACTTTTTAGGGTTGATCTTACTTTCTATTCCAATCCTTTTTTCATTATTCATTTTTGCTAAATGTGGGCATGTGTAACATGTAGATTGTCCAATTGTTAACAATCGATCTCAGTATACCAAACTGTATATATTTTTGCTCAAACATTACTATTATGTCGAAAGTCTGTACATGAAACAAAAGTGATATTCCAGCTTTGTTCTATTCTATGTACTCACCCACCAGCCATCCTACGCAAAATCTACCCGCCTCAAATGCTCGGAAAACTGATGACTGACCAAGAATATAGAAATCGTGACAGGAACCAGGATATCGGGCTGCCACATTCAGAATGTTTATGTGTGCATCACATATGACCTGCTGTAACGAGTGCTTGACACAAACAGGACGGGACCGCGAGGCCGAGGTGGGGATTAGTAAACACTGACCAGAAGCCACGAGGCCAACCATGTGATGGAGTCATTTTAGGTCAAGTATGTGACATCATCTAAAGGGAGTCACATGGTGTACAACAACCAATCAGATTGGGATTTGGATCCCACGATCTGATTGGCTGAAATACCATGTGACGCCGGCTTAGTGACGTCATGTTAAAGGGAAATGAAGCACAGCCATTGTGATTGGCAGGCATCATTCCCTTTAAATGACATCATAAATAAAAAATCGAAATCAGCTCATGGTGTTACAACCAATCAGATGGCAGTTGAACCAGCTCCCGCCCAAATGTGACATCACAAGCCATATTTAAGGTTGTGACGCCTCATTTGAGCCCAAGAAGATGACGAGACAACATCGGTTGGGATCTACCATGTGGTTTTTTTGATTGACAGATGAAGACAGAAGAGAAAAAAGATACAGAAATAATTACAGAAGAAGATAGAAGAAGGTGATTAAAGATAGAAGAAAGAAGAACTGGGTTCCTGATCAGGATCTTCATGGCGGATGGCATCGGATGCTGTTTGAGCCCTTCGCGGTACCTGAGCTTCCTGTTTCCCCGGGAGTCAGAGGGCAAGCACTTCTAAAGGTAAGTAATATATTGAATGTATGGAAATGTATTTTTTTTTACAGGTTTTTTCAATTGGATGTATATTTTTATTTTTTCTTTGCACATTGATTGATAATATATTAATCAGTACCTCTTTATGGTACAGATCAATAAATTATTAGGCCAATAATATAGTTTTTAATTTCTTGCTTTGTATTGATGGTGAATGGTTTTTGAATGTTTTATTATTGTGTGTTTTGTGCATTACTGTATTGTGATTAGGTGCCTATGGTGTGCTATAGTGGCTTATCATGTCCATATTATTATATGGGTATGATGTACTACAATAACAATCAATCGGTACAGGGTGGGTATAGTGGGTCTGGGGAGGGTGGTTAGGCCTCCCGGATGGGTATCAGGACAGGGTGGGTTAACCCCTTAATTACTGTAGCGGTTAATAACCGCTAAGGTGATTAAGGGGTTAGGGGACATTAGATTGTATTGGCTATGTATTTTTCTGACAACGGAGGATAGGAAACTTACATTATCCTGATGAGGATGCCCTTCATATTGCAGTGGTAAATAGAACTGTATTTATTTACTTGATTTATGAATGCTGGCTAATGTTGTGTTTAATAATGGGCAGATAATCTATTATCCATATCTGGATAATAGTTATTTTGACCATTACTGTACTGTATGTGTTTGGTAGGGGGGAGGGAGGTGTATTTATTTATGTGTAGGACATGTTTTATTTTTTTTACATACAGGATTGGTACCGTAGGGTTGCGGGGACCCATGGAGACCACCTGAAGACCCTCGGATGCTCACAGGTACCACCTGAGGACCCCCGGCCGCCCACGGGTACCACCTGCAGATCCACGGGGGACACCTGTGGGGAAGAACCGGGGGCCCCACAGCTGTGGGGGGCCCGCAGACGTGCATGGACCACCCGAGGTCCCCAGACACCTGTGGGGATGACCTGGGGATCCCCAGACACCCGCGGGATCATCCATGGACCCCTTTGTGGCCCACAGTAACCCACAGGGGCCACCTGGAGGCTCACAGCGCCTAGCGTGGACCACCCGGAGACCACCATACACCCATGGATACTCCCTTGGGTGCACTGTGGACACCCGTCGGGACCACTGGGTATACCCCGTCGGTCTGGGGTATTAATCCTGTGTGTAAAATAATACATCTTGGTTTAATGGGGGGCACTACAGTAAATATTTTTACATTTAAATTATATTCCTAGTGTAGGTGAGCAGGGTGTCTCCGGAGCAGAACCATGTTGGTTTCAGGTCCGGGAACCCCGTGCATCCCGAGATACAGGCCCCGGTATGGGGTGCCGGTATCCCTCTGCTTTGTTTACATCCCACGTGGGTTTTAAGATGGAGGAGATACCGGCACCTCATATAGGGGCCTGTAACTCGGGAAGTAGGGGGTCCCCCGATCTGAAACCAATGTGGTTCAGCTCCGGAGACCCCCTGCTACATTACTGTAATGTTAGAATTTTAATCAAATCCCCGCAATCGCCTGTGAGAAGCGTGCAGTTAGAGTGACTGATTCAGCCTCTTACTGCGCGTCTATTACATAAAGGCAGACCCTGGTAGGATTCACACAGCAGGGACTGCTGTGTTACTCCAGCGGGCCATTAGTCTTCCGCAGCGCAACTTGTGAGGATCTCGGGCATATCTCGAAATTCCATTTTGAGATTTTTTCGAATAACGGCTGCTGCATCTGTACATAACCTCAATATGTTGTGGGAAGAGAGTGTCGGAAGCTGTAGAACAGGGGTGGCCCAGCACCCCCACACAAACTAAAAGAGAAAAAAGAAAGAATGATCCCTGATGAAGTAGCGTTTTTATAGCTATGAAATGCGTAGGATTTTATTGCTGCTACTTTGATTGATCTACTGACTTCAAGTTTAGCTGTGCAGTCAATATACGGACTTGTGGCTCTCTTTTTACAATGTGCGCCCTTATGTGATCTTCGTCCAGTGACTTCATCTCCCGTTGATGAGACCTGCTGGCTGCTTCTGACTGAAGTGCTGTGTGCCGTGGCTGTGGGTACCTCACCGGGACCAGTATTTCCAGCTGGTTGGATTAATCTGTTTGACGCGCAACACCGGGTTACCCTGGTAGTGACACCGTATGGTGGACTGCCGCTACATATCCCAGCGGCTTTACCTCACCTGCATTTCTGGAGAGGACTGATTCCCTGTACAACGGGGCCACTCTTGTGAACTGGGACACTCTTGAGACGTATGTACTGAGGAGGATCTCCTGTGCCATTCTGTGCGGGGCCACCTACCTTGGAGAAAGGAGTTGTCCTTTAAAGATCCACATTGGGTGATTGGATGATGAGAATTTCCTGACCGGACTGGTTCCGTGCTGGTAACATGTCTTGATACATGAAATGCCTATTACCTTCTGAATTGATGTACGCAGATTACTTACTCCCCGTTTTTTTGTTATATATTTTTTACTAAGATGTACTATACTTTGAGCGTTGTGCGCTGTTTCTTTGTCTTTTTTCTCTAAGATTTTCCATTGGCGGTACAACAGTTGCTGGGCCACCACCACCCTGCCAAGCCTTTGGTCACTCTCCCTCATCTCTCTCCTCTCTGTCCCAAAATCGTTTTCTTTCTCTGTCTCCTCATGTGCAGCTCAAACCACCTCCCAATCATTAAATCCGCCATCTCAACCACGAAGTAAGTATTAAATTGGACTGTTTTAAGTAGGTATGTAATGAAGCCACATGATTCAAATAATGACAGCTGTGAAGAAAAAGAACAAATTAAACAATATCCTCCATGTGTGTTTAGAACCAATTAATATCAGTTGTGTAGGATGACATAATCGTTATTACCTGATATTTATTGAAGATTTAACCCAACTTATTCGAAAACCTTGGTTAGACAATGCAAATCCAATTATTATAATTGCATGATTTGCCACGCAACATTTACGGTTAGTGATAATTGTTGGGCAATCTTGGAAGCAGTTTGGCCTTAAATTGTCCCCTCAGATCCTACTATACAGTATCAACAACAACTTTTTAATTACTTAACATTAGGTTTAGATCAACATATAATTACAAAACAAGAATTTGATTTTCTTTACAATATTTACCCCAAAATACCTCTTTTTTATATAATATCCAAAATACATAAAAATATACAATTTCCACCCGGTTGCCCTATCATTTCGGGCATTCAGTCTTTAACACCTCATTTATCCCAGTACATTGATAGACAGTTACAACAGTATGTTATTCAACTACCTTCATATCTAAGGGACACTACCCACATACTGCAGACCCTACAGGACATTCAGTGGCAACCTCATTATTATTTTGTAACAGCGGACATTAATTCTTTATACACAATCATAAACCATGAACAAGGATGCGAAGCCGTTTTGAATACTTTAAATAATGATCCGTCTATTTCTAGGGAACATAATGATTTTCTTATTTTAGGTATTAAATTTATACTTTCTCACAATTTCTTTTATTTTAATAAATCATATTATTTACAGGTATGTGGCACCACCATGGGCACCAAATTTGCACCTAGCTATGCAAATTTATTTATGGGCAGCTGGGAGGAACAACATATATGGTCCGGCTGTCCATATGGTGCAAGTTTGGTGCTCTGGCGGCGCTACATCGATGATATTATTTTTATTTGGTCAGGCACATTAGCACAGTTACACGAATTCCAAATATATATGAATAACAACAATAATAATCTCAAATTTACATTTGTCACTAGCCCCACTAAAATAGAATACCTAGATTTGGAAATAACAGTTGTAGATAATTGTATTCACACTAGCACATATTTTAAACCTGTACAATCTAATAATTACCTTCACGCACAAAGTCATCATAACCCTACATGGGTCAGAAATATACCGAAGGGTCAATTTATTCGATTAAAAAGAAATAGTTCACATTTTAGACACATTCAATTCTTAAGCAGAGGATCTTAAAAACAAATTCATTGAAAGGAAGTATTCCCCACAGGATTTAGAAAAAGTGATCACTGAAGTTGCAGCGATGGACAGAACCAGTCTTTTGAAATATAAAAAGAAAAATATTAATAAAACAAACAATCTGGCATTTATAACTCAGTTTAACCAAATGGCACCCAATATACATAAGATTTTCAAAAAGTATTGGCCGATACTAAAAAAGATAAAGAATTAGAAGGTATATTACCAGAACATCTCATACTATATTCACCAAAGCCCCTAATATAGGACAAAGACTGGCACCAAGCTGTCCATCGCTGCAACCTATTCATCATAAGATTGCCCCCTTTGGGGGATACTTCACCTGCAATAGATGTACTGCTTGTAAGTACAGTATAAGAAAATCAGAATTTACATCCAATAACACTTAAAAAAATTATAAAATAAAACAACACATCACGTGTAATAGTTCTTTCGTTATTTATTTGCTTGAATGTCCATGTGGTCTGCAGTATGTGGGTATGACCACCAGATCTGTCAAAAGACGTCTGTATGAACATATATATAATATTAAAACTGGTTTAGCAACACACAGTGTGTCAAATCATTTTCTTCAAAAAAAATATCAAACCAACAATGTCACGATACTTGGATTTCCAGAGTTACAAAGAGTGAAGGATTGCTTAAAAATGTAAGCCAGTTTGGCAAGGTAAAAAACCTAGAGTCCCCAGATCAGTTCTCTTGGCTTCAAGGGGGAGAGGAGGACTTGGAGTTCCAGACATCACAAAATACTATCTGGCCGCACAATTGAGACAGGTGGTAGTCTGGAACACAAACCCAAATCAATATTGCTGGCTGGATATAGAAACGCAATATGCCGGAACGCCTTCACTGCCGGCTTGCCTTTGGTCCCTGAGCAGGGAGGACATGCAAAATAACAAATTCAAATTAGGCCCAATGAGACACACCTGGGAGACCTGGACGAAAAGCAAACTCAAGTACAAGCTCACATCACCACAATCCCAACTCATACCAATCCACAGAAACCCGAAATTTCCACCTGGCTGTGAGCCCAGACAATTTAACCAATTTCAAGCCAAAAACATTAAAACGATTGCCGACCTCCTGAGCCTCG
Source organism: Ascaphus truei (assembly GCF_040206685.1). Lineage (NCBI taxonomy): Eukaryota > Metazoa > Chordata > Amphibia > Anura > Ascaphidae > Ascaphus > Ascaphus truei. The sequence continues at coordinate 164,560,185 of NC_134486.1, forward strand.
GGAAGTTCCTGAGCTACCAAAACCTACAAACCAAGTATGACATATTAGGATTGAACATGTTCAAGTACCTACAAATTCGGCACTTTCTCCAAACATTATCCCCAACATTGGAATTTCCCCCTCTCACAGGTTTCGAGAGACTTTGCAGCGAAACAGATCACCAGAAAGGTCTAATAACACAAATTTGCACAGAGCTAGGAGGGACTACAGAAGTCCCCACGCATGTCTACATGCTGCATTGGGCAGCAGAATTGGATATAGTTATAGACCGAGAGGACTGGGAAAGTATTTGGGAAAATGCCTCAGGAACTTCCATATGTACCACAATCAAAGAAAACATTTACAAAATACTGTTCCGCTGGTATCTCACTCCAGTCAGAATAAATCAAATTTACCCTCTGGCATCCGATCTATGTTGGAGAGGCTGCGGTCAAAAGGGGGACATGGCCCACATCTGGTGGACATGTCCGGAAATTCAGAAATACTGGGAAACGACACAAAAATTAATAGAGGAGGTCACAGACCTCAAAATACCTGTTGAACCGCTGACCTACCGGTTGGCCAGTCCCCTAGACTATCTGGACCGACCAACAGGAAAATTAGTCTCCTTCATCCTCACGGCGGCTAGATGTGCGGTGGCGGCCGCCTGGAAGAAAATGTCTCCCCCCTCGAAACAAACAATAATAAGAAGGGTGCAAGAAGTAATGGACATGGAGAGACTATCTGCTTTCCTTAAGAGGTCTTCAACCTCATTTACAGCAATTTGGGACCCATGGTACACCTATTTGGCGCATATAAGACGAAACGCCCCCTAACAAACTAGAGGCCCAATTCACATTAAAGCTCAAACCAGAAACACCAAGGTACTGGGGATCATGACCACCCCCCGCTATACCCTTTGTATCCTCTCCACCCCCCCCCCTACACCCTGCCCCCCCTTCTCTACTCCCTCTCTGTTTCCATACTCGCGCCTCCCTGATGGACTTCATGAGGTCAGGGAGACGTTGAGCCTTTCCTTTTCTCTTTTCTCTCAAGAAAAAGAAAAAATGTACATTAGGCTGACATATTGCTTATACCGTACATACCATGTAATGTCATAAAATTACCCAAAATCCACACCAAATTCAAAATGATATTAAATGGTAATATGCATTTTGGGATACAGTACTAGTGCTTGTCCATTTGTGCATGTGGGATTGGGGATCAATGGGGATACTTACACCGGCTATTTTCCGGGGCTGATTAATTCATTATTTACCATAGTGCTTAATAACTGCAAATGGCATCAACTGATTAGTGACGACAAGCTAGTCATGAGCAAGACATTTGGGGTTACTGAAAAGAGGAAGACACCCTTAATCCAGGCAGGTATAACAAATTTAAACTTTTCATAAACCATTGCTGGCTAATGTTTGATATAATATGCACATCTGGAGCATAGAGATTTTGACCATTCCTGTGTGGGTGACTAAAGCTAGTTGTTTCCCCAGTGTGGATGTATATGGCATGCGAGTGGGACTTTAACCCCTTAATGACATCACAAGTTTTAACTGCGAAGGTAACATAGAGGTTAATACCTCCCAGTCAAACTATCCACCCACCCTTATGAACGGAAACCTTCATCCACCCCCTATATAGCCCCACAAATTGTCCACTGATATTTAACCCCTTAATAATTTAAGCAGTGAGCCACTAAGGTCAAGAAGCTGGATGTGAATATTTAGTTTAACATCTACTTTTCAAGACCAGGGACCTAGAACTAGAAAGCAATAAGTCTCAGCTGCAAAGACTCCAGGCTTAAATACTTTGTAGAAAACATACCCTTTTTTTTAAAGTCCTCCCATAAATCCCATCTCACCAGTGTGTGTGGTGCGACAAACTGGCAGGAGGCATAAACTTTGGCAGGGGAGGGGTTAAGTGACTCTCGGCAGGGACTGTGACCAGAGAGGGATTTAGTGACGCTCTGCAGGGCCTATAGAAGGGGAGGGGTTTGCCTGTGTGTTTGCGGTACTCTGTGTTCATGGTCTGTGTACATGCGTGTGTATGTAGGGGCCGGTGTGCGTATATATGTAGGTGTCTGCATGTTTGTGTGTGTGCATATACAGGCAAGAAACGTTGAGACATAGGGCCTCATGCAGTAAGCGACGAATATGTGAAATCGGCAAGCTTACCGATTAGTCATGTTATTGGCGATTTTCCATCTCCGTATGCAGTAAGTGCCGAATACATTCAAAATGAAGCCGAAAACAAATCCGCCCACTCTCACGATGATTTTCCGATCACACACAGGTGTATCGGCGTGCGTGGCGGGGTGCTGTTAGGTTGCCCAATCAAAAATCTTGCTGAATCAGGCGAAGCAAGCATGTATTGGATAGCGCGCCATATTTAAAGGCAACGTGTACTGTTAATCATTCTCTGTGTTGTTGGGAGTGAGAGAGAGAGAGACGCACAGAGCTGGGTGATTTAATATTTGCATATTGACTGAGAGACTTGTTGTGTATTGTGAGAGCTTTGTCCTTTGTTGTTTTGTTTACATCTTTGTCTTGTTTTATATGTGGAAGTGTTTCGTGTGATTGGCTGTACATTTGTTTTCTGTTTTTTGTGAGTGCTGTAAGTATGCCCACAAAGCGTGGGAAGAGTGATGCTGGTGGGAGTGCTACTCGTGCGAGTACGCATCGGAGTGAATGTACTGTTCAGGGGAGTGATGTTGCTAGGAGTGCGAGTGCTGTTGCTGGGAGTGCGAGTGCTGTTGCTGGGAGTGGGAGTGCTGTTGCTGCGAGTGGTGTTGCTGGGAGTGTGAGTGCTGTTGCTGGGAGTGTGAGTGCTGTTGCTGGGAGTGTGAGTGCTGTTGCTGGGAGTGGGAGTGCTGTTGCTGGGAGTGGGAGTGCTGGTGCTGGGAGTGGGAGTGCTGCTGGTGGCTCAGTTGCTGATGGGGTGCCTGGTGGTGGCGTGCTTGCTGGTGGTCAGCTTTTGGAGTCTCTTCCATTGGAAGAAGGGGAGTCCAGTCAGCACCAGCCAAGCTCTGACCCTAAACCTGGTCGGAAGAAACGTGTGGAGAAGCCACGTAATCCTCGCTTCAATGACCAGGAAAATAGAGCTCTTGTCACTGGGATTCTGGAGCACTATGACAGTATCTATGGACATTTAGTAGGTAAGTGTACCTTTCCATTTATTCTTCAAATACATGTGATCCTAGGTCATGTGAGTTTTGTTCATATGCAAATATGGGTACAGAATATCTTTCTATGTTAATTAGTGTGGAAACACAGCTTTTTATCATGCGTTACAAGGACAACAAAACTCAGGCGTACAATTTGCGATAACTGCATACAATATTAATGCAACCTTGCTTACATGTATAGGTTTAGTAGTGAATGCTCATGTGCTTCACATATTACACCTAAAACAGCATGTTTGCTTTCTCTTGGAACAGCTAGCAGTGTAGGAAACTGGTGCTTGTATTATTATTAATTAACCTCATATATTTTCTATGTTTTTCAAGGGCGGACAAGTTCATCAAGCAAAAAAGAAATGTGGGACACAATAGTAATTGGTGTCAATGCGTGTGGGAATCGTGTCAGGGACAAGCGGAATTGTCGCAAGAGATTTGACGATATTCGGTCAAAATTAAAACAGAAAATACAAGACCATCGCGTGCATGCTACTGGCACTGGAGGTGGGCCGACACCACAACGTCTGATATTAACTCCATTGGAGGAGCTGCTTCGGGGAAAATTACTTCCCGTCGTCGTGGAGGGCTTGGCCGGTGACCGTGATATTGGAATTTATCCCTCACAATTTCCACCAGGTGAGAAATATTACTGTACTAGGCGTGTCGTTGCTTACAGTTATTTTGCATATTTCCGCTGCTTTTTATACTGTCTTCACAATATAAGCATACCTGCATCTATATATGTATATGTCTGATTCTGTATATATATATATCTCAAAATAGACATATATGTTGTAGTCCTACTAAAAGCAGTAACTACTATAGCACGTGCCATTGCGTGGTCATTTACATGTGAATTCCCAAAATGCATTGCTGCAGTGGAAGCAATTGATGGTGGGCGAAGATGGGGAACAACAGGGTAGTACACATGTGTAACACATGCTAATGAGAAATTATTACTAGCTACAGGTACAGAACATAAATATGTATAATATTATTGTGTATTTTATTTATTTTACTCCTACAAACACGACATTACTGCCTATTTTAAGCATGCATCAAATATATTGCATGCAACGGCCTACAAACATCACTTGCACTAACACATCTATAGTTGTTTATGAAAAGGTCCATTTTTGCTTTATGTCATATACAGACAGCATAATGAGGCACACGTAGCATATGTTATGTCATTGTGTTCATAACTTAAACACTGCAGACGACTATTTAGCTCCTCTACCATTGTGTTAAAGCAGCTGCAATGAATATCTCATCACAGCATACACGTCAACAGAGGGGGTGGGGTTCAGCACACACACAAATTACAGGGTCATCTTAGGGTCAACTTAGTTCACACCATTTTCACCTGTTTGAAGTAATTGAAAGGTCTGGCTGATTAGGGTTTTTGGGGAAGGGAATACCGTTCTTACAACCTGACTAGCACAACTGAAGTTAATCACACTCATTTGAAAGCTTAACTCTTGCTACTAAATGCCCCAACAAGTCATTAGTTATCAAACCGTACGTCACACATTAGTTCACTCATATCTATAGTTGAACTACTATCAACGACACATTATCACACACTGCATGTGTTGTCTTGTTGAGTGACAGCCACATTCAGGTGTGCCACATCTTCTATTAATGTACCACACATATCCTGTACCAAAAACAAAACTTTTTGCAATATGACCACCTTCATGATAACCATTGTGAATGTTCATCTCATGATAGTTATGTACATTATGATACTGATATGACTACACAACATATGATTTTTATGTACAAATTTAATCAATTTATCCTCACGCATTACTGCAGAAACATAGTATGTTGTATGTTAGGGAACTCAAAAGTTCTAAGTACACAGGCATGTACATTGTTATTACAACTATTTATGTTAACTTTCACACACACATTTTCGGTTAAGGAACTGATGCTGTTAGGTACTCATAAATACAGAACATACAATAACTGTTTGTTCAATATTTACACATGTAAATGTACAACTAATGTTATTGTTATATATAGTTGCCCCTGGAGGACATGTGTCACCTGAGACGGAACAAGTGTCTTCAACTGGGTCATGCAGCTCAACACACCTAGAAGGTGAGTGTATCAGTTGGTGGCCATATAATATGTGCACTTCTATATGTTATGTTGTCATGTTCATTATTTGTTTTGCACATGTTCTTTAAATAGGATTACTTAGTGTCAGTGAAAATGAAGTGTAAGGCAACATGTATTGTGTTAGTGATGTTAACTATCATGTAGGAGTTCTGAGTTTAGAGCAAGTGTTCATTCATTCATATTTCATACTGAGTCCAAACATTATTCGTAAGTCAAGGTAGATTTTAATGTGAGGTTATGAAACGTATGGAAACATGTTAGGTGTTACTTATGACACAGTATAATTACATAGTAAAACAGCAGAGATTAACATGCCATTTAATAATGTGTACATTTATTTTTAGAACATGATGATGAAGATGATGATGATGATGATGCCGCCATAGACACAGAAATACAATCAAGTGAGCATGAAGAGGTTCCAATTGAAACAGTTATACCGCCAAATCGTCCATCAACTAACACATACGATGCAATAGTAGCTTCTGAGGGAAAAATTGTGGAAGCAGAAAATCGTCGCCATTCTGATCTGATGACAGTGCTGGAAAGGATGATTTCACTGCAGGAAGAAACGATATCACAATTGGCACATCTCCACAGAGTCTTCATTGAAGTGCCTAAACAGTTGCAAAAAATCAACACCTCATTCGAAGAATTAGTTGTTCAGCAAACCCAAGCAAATTACTTGAGAATGACTACTGTACCACATTTCAACTTCAACACCTCACAGGCAGGATCTTTACATGCTGGTAATTTTTCACCACATGCATCTGATCTTCATTCCCCAGGTCCGAATGTTACCGGTCAAGTAGCAGACATTGCTGTGCAGGTTCCTGACGACATCCCACCGCTGCCATCTGTAGAAAATCAGGAGCTGACACCTACAAAGGAGGCGACAAAAACAAAACAGCACAAGCAGTTACTACTGACCAGTTTTTGGACACAAACAAAAAAAGACACACATGAAACAGACCAACCATCACTTGTGCAGTGTCTACCAACTTGCTCACATGTGTCAGTGGGCACAAGCCCTGTCGGTGAGTCACTAGCCACAAGCCCTGTCCGTGAACAGTCACTGGCCAAAAGCCCTGTCGGTGAACAGTCACTGCCCACAAGCCCTGTAGGTGAGTCACTGGCCAAAAGCCCTGTCGGTGAACAGTCACTGCCCAAAAGCCCTGTAGGTGAGTCACTGGCCAAAAGCCCTGTAGGTGAGTCACTGGCCACAAGCCCTGCCCGTGAAGTGCCAGAGGCCACTCAAAGTGGCTCTGTTGTGGCTAAAGTTGTTGCAAAACGAAAAAGGAAAATACAAGAGACAACAAGCAGGCCTGTTACTCGCTCTCAAAAGGAAAAAAAAATGTTATAATTCACTAAATATGTCTTTGGCCTTGTTTTGTTGACTTCAGATTATCTAATTAATATTGTATGTATGCTGAAAACTGTGTTGTTTCCAAACTTTCAAGTATGTTCTTGTACACGTGAAGTTTTTGAAATGTTAACAGTCCTAATTAATGAATAGTGTTATTAATATTGATGTATTAATCGTCTGTTCAGTAATGGTCCACCAGGAGCCAGTTGCTATGTTTAGAGAATCTGCCATTGACTTACCTGCAAAACATTTTATTTGGGTGTGTTACTTGATGTAATCATTGCATGTGCATATTATTCACATGCAATTAAAAACACACATCTATTTAACTGCAAACATCTTTCTTGTCCGTGTACAGCAGGATTATGTGTTAAATATTACTTACCTTCGCCTTGCTTGGCCATTGTAATGTTGTCCTTTAATCATTTATGTGTTCTTGTTTCAAGAACATCTCTGAATGTATACTAATATATATGTAGTATATATGGATATATGTACACACACACACACACACACACACACACACACACACACACACACACACACACACACACACACACACACACACACACACACACACACACACACACACACACACACACATTGTGTGTGTGTGTGTGTCTATGTATGTATATATAGTACTATCTAAACTGGTATAGATGTATTTACAAAAAACATACACTTCATGCTTCCTTGTGAAAACACAGTATTTTAATAATACAGGCCTAATGTTTGTGAACTATACTAACTGTGAGCCTATAACAGTATTGGCCTAAAACAAATGTTTATTACTTAATTCACTCATGTTTATCACCATTTAAATAGGTTTCATACAAGGCCTACTTACTGGCATCAATATGTTGTGTGTACTCCTGCATTATATATATATATATATATATATATATATATATATATATATATATATATATATATATATATATATATATATATATATATATATATATATATTATTGGTTTTAACACTACAGCCCTTCTAAATTAAAAAGAAACCTTTTTTGATGGTAAATCACATTTACCAGACAGGTCAATGCAATAGGCCATAAAAGTGTAAGCCTCTATTATGTTAACCTTTAAATAAATCACACCAATATAAAAATCCCTCTTTACATATAAGCCCTTAAAAGTTTTAATATACACACACAGACATTTAAAGTTTGGTTTTACAGACATATTGTAATATATAACTATATATATATATATATATATATATATATATATATATATAACTATATATATATATATATATATATATATATATATATATATATATATATATAACTATATATATATATATATATATAACTATAAATATATAAATATATATATATATATATATATATATATATCACTATATATATATACTACAATATACATATACATATACTACAATATACATATACACATTATATATATATATATATATATATATATATATATATATATTTATGAGAGATATATATATACATATACACACGTACTTAAACTGATGCAGACAGGGAGTTAACCAGACTTTCAAATACACACAGAAATTTCTGAGGAAAAAAAACATTTACTTTTGCAGGTGTGTGTGTATTTCATTATATGGCTGTGTAAGCACTATTTTCAGACAGTGGTCAATGTTATTTTTCCTCAACCCACAATGTTTCTTAATTAAAAGTCTACCAATGTTGTGAGAAAGTAGATAAAATTTGCTACATGTTGGTCAGACAAATGGCTATCACAAACCACAAACGTGAAACCAATTATTTCTACACATCCAATTGGTGCTTCAAACAAGGAGTACAAGTTGAAACTTTTTATGACCTTGAAAAGGAAAGACAGCAAATAGTTAGCAATTGAGCCGTTTCATTCTTATGAGCAAAGAACAGAGAACTGCAGACATCTTTTCTGTTAATCTGCAATGGCTGATGAATTATTAAAAAATATGCATCCGCACAGAGGATACAAATTCATGATAGCAGAAGCGATTTTGTCTGCGTCGGGACACAAAGCCAACACGGGCCAAATCTATGATTTGATTAGAGCCAAGTATCCTTATTACCAAGAACCTGGGCATGCGCGAAATTTTAAATCCTCAGTAAGATTCACTTTATCAACTAATGACTGTTTTGAACGTGTGCAGGATAAGCTACAAGACAGGTATGGTTTTTGGAAGATTGCTAAGGAAAAACATTTCACCGTGGAAGAGGGCACACATATTGTGCTAAATGGCATATTTATTCCTAATGCCAATAGCAATGGATCCGCTACTACTGTTCCGTGTGAATCGATACCTGCTGCAATATCTGCACCCTCCATTCCTGAAACCCACATTGTACAAGAACATAACTACTATGATTATGTACCAAGCCTTTCAGCTGAAAATGCATTGGAATGGGTACCCGAAGAAATGAACCTACCTCCGGACCAATTGTTTGAAGAAAGCTGTGGCGATTCCTATGAGCGCTTCATGGAGGAGATGTGTGTCATACAGGATTCAGCGTTTGGGTCAAGCGTGGATGCAAATGCCTTGCTTTTCTGGAGCGACCAGTTGCAGGCAGACGAAGTGTTAATTCTACAAGAATGGTAAATATAACAATCGTTATGCGTTGACTCAGCGTTTATTTTTTTATTTTTTTCTAACCACCATTTTCACTTTAAATGCGTGGATACAGCGTAACATTGCAAACTGCATAACATGTAGCGATCACAAACAAATTGTTTCCTATTACAATATAGTAGAACCTGAAAGAGTAGTACACATTGCTGACGGAATAAATATACGTACTTTCCTATCCCTTTAAACATATTAGCAACATGTTACCATAACTCTAACACATACCTGATTTGTTATCATGCAACATCTACAAAATAAAAAACCGAGTCCACCACGTATGACGTGGGACCCTTGTCATGTGCCAAGGCGTCCTTAAAAAGGATTACGGATGTAAGTCCCGCCCCCAAGCGACGTGCGCGCGTCAAAGCCTATTGGCTGTGTTGTTTTGTTATAGTTATATGCACTGTGCATGCACTGTGTCATGCGTGCGGCTCAGTGTTTGTGGGCGTACACTGGGCGTTAGCCGAATGTTAATTGAGTGGGAGGAGTGTTTGCGTGTGCTTCACGCTGCCTTAACATGACGTCACACGTATTGCATTTGCGCATTGTGTTATCGGCCGTGCTTTCTGTCCACACACGTCTGTTTAAAAAGAATACAGATGTACTCGTTTAGAACGAATGTAGTTTCGCCTTCATAGTATTTGAAATAAATATTTTATGGTTCATGGTATTTTCAACATGTATTGAACGCACAACGTACGCATTGTTTTGCGCATGCGCTAACAGTTAGTCAATCCAAGCGTGAAGTGCGTGCGCACACTAGGATGTGCGCGCACATTTTTCAGTATACAGGCAACGTTCACTTCATATACATAGTTATGCCTGCTACTAATTTAATGAAAGATTACATAATGATGTACACTTGTACTTCTAACATATAAGTGACTGACGTGTGTATCTACACAATCATATAGAGCTGTGTAACGCGTTGTCACGGATACATATATAGTAAGGTGCCATCTTTGACCATCATGTGTTTGCTGTATTTCAGAGATGTCGGGGAAGATACAATCGGATCAATGTATGATTTCAGAAGAGTCTACCTTTATATGAGATGATTGTGAGGAGGAGCCACCGACTACTATACTACATATGGAACTCATTTTATATTGCTTGCAGCGCTTATTAACAAACAATTAAAAATGTGATACCCTTATGCCTATATTGCATAAGCACTTAATTAACATAATGATGTTGCAAAACAGTGCCTCATGAATTTTTCTTGAGTGTTCTTTAATTACTACTAACATTTTATGGCATGGTGTGTTTTATATATAACAACCATTCCCACTCTGCTAACACATTTGTGTATTCTATTGTGTAATGGAACGTATGACTGTCGAAACTATGTAACAATAATAATAATATGAGCATGTTCATGTATAGCGCTGCTAGTTGTACGCAGCGCTTTACAGACACATTTTTCAGGCTGAGGTCCCTGGCCCGTGGAGCTTACAATTTATTTTTTGCCGCCTGAGGCACAGGGAGATAAAGTGACTTGCCCAAGGTCAAAAGGTCACAAGGAGCCGACACCGGGAATTGAACCAGACTCCCGTGCTTCAAACTCTCAGTGCCAGTGTGTGTCTTTACTCACTGAGCCACTCCTTCTCCCAATGTAAAGGACACTTACAACCAACTAGCCATTTCTTGTTAAAAATCTCTTGTTACATGGGTATGTTGATAAAATGGTTTGGGACTGTAGCAAATAATGTTATTGCCTAGATGTTGTGGTCCCCTACAATGCATGATGTGCTGAATATTACATCAACATCATGTAATGAAGTACGTTTCTGTGTATATTTCATTTACCTAACTAACTATAGTTTACTGTGTTTATTAAACGTTCTAAAAATAAATAGTACAGTCAATATGATGATATAAGCTACCATTATAAACCTGCTGTTATCATTTGTCGATGTTATACATGGATCCGACACAAATTGATACAGACACAAACAGTTGTCTTAAAAAGTGTGCCTATGCTAATGTGCACGTGATTGACGTTTATATTTTGAGAATACTTGATAATTATCCTCATGATAATGATGAAGTGACGTGAATGACATTCCAAATATATTACCAACATTGTCATAGTGGGAAATTAGAAATGCAAAATTACAGTAAAATTTGCGACAAAATTGTGGTTTCTGTTAACAGTTTGACACTTGTTACATGTAGGTCACATCCACACACGTGTGACTTATACATACACATGTCACAAATTTTAATTAATGTTGACTATTAATTCCTAGCATTAATAAACACCTACATTGCTAAATATAAGATGTACTACGCATTGTTGTGATTACAGGCATTCATGCATGGAGTGTTATGATCAGTCAATTGCATCCGTGATGAATGAGCTCCCGTAAGTAAACAAATAAGTACAGTTATCCCCTTTTCTCCAAACACCTCTATATTACACTAGCGACACACTTTATTCGAACTCGGCTAGTCCCACGAATTCGGGTATACCCGGGTGTATTGAGGTTTGTGACTGTTTTCTGCCTGAGTGCATTGAGGTATTTTCCAGGCAGGGATTGAAGCATTTTATTCCCGCTGGCTGCAATACTGCACAGTATATATATACTGCATTACAATTCATGAATTTATGCCATCTGGTAGACACGCGAAGCATTGCAGCCTATTAAATCCTAATCATTATCATTTAACAGATCAGCCGCCCGTCAGCCAGGCATGAACCCAGGCTGGGAAGGCAAACGCAACGGGGCTTGTCAGAGGTGAGGAGCGGCGCATTCCAGGTATCTGCCAGGTACATACTGGGTATTTGCTCGAATAAAGTGTGTCGGTGCAGTACATTAATGGAATTTATAAGGGAACATACATAAAATGTGATGAAATGGGAGTAATCATTTTCTAATACAACGCACATGAAACCTCAATAGTAGCTAAATGCATGTACATGATACAGAAAGTACATGTATGTTACATTTTCTTTAAACCAATATGTTGGGTTTTTACTTCAAATAATTATAGGAAGATTGAGGTAGGCACATCTTATGACAGATGTCAGCAAATATACATACCATGATCAGTCATACTGGAGATATACCTATAATGCAATGGAACAATATATAAATTGCAAACATTGACATGCCATCTTCAGTACCGTAAGCAACACAGCAAAGTGTGTATTTGGTGTTAAATGTGCAACACCATGTATATTTAATGACATTCAAAATGTAAAGCAGCCTGGTGTACACATCATATGGATGTACATGTTACACTGCACCAATAACATTGTAGGTAAGCATACTAGAAGAATGAATGACTATGGCCATACTATGTGTATTGTGTTTGCATAAGGAACAACACAATGCTAAAATATTACTGCTTTGTTACCCCAGTTGTATTCACATACACACAACTAATGTACAATTGAAGAGGGATTATATAACCTGTGCAACAATAACATACCGGTGCCACATCCCTTTGTGCACACAGCAGAGAAAAGAAAGGTGTGCAACCCATATTCATCTGTGTCCTAACAGAAGGTTATATAAAGAAACATTATTGTTAATATAACATAATTAAACTATAAAAATAGTACTAGGAACATATATGTTTTTACTTACAAGAAAAAAAGGAATTGATGAGATTCTGGCGTGTCTGGCCACCACTGGCTGTTTGTTCATTTTCAGCAGCTACATGGGTGGGATGCTCGTCTACCAAAGGCTCAGCTAGGTCTGATTGTACATTGTGCCTGAGTGCAACATTGTGCAAAATGCAACAGGCAAGGATAATATCAGACACTTTTTGAGGCTTGTATAGAAGAGCCCCACCAGTTCTGTCGAGACACCTAAATCTGGTCTTGAGTAGGCCAAATGTCCTCTCTATAACAGATCTTATAGATATATGGGCTGCATTGTACCTCTCCTCTGCTTCAGTTTGAGGGTTTAGCACCGGAGTCAAGAGCCACGGCCTAATTCCGTATCCTGAGTCACCTATAATCAATGGAGCACACATAAGCTTACATTAGTGATAAGATTCTACAATGAAAACATTCCTAAAGAAAAATGTGTTTTGTGTTACAACATCCAAATCTGTACTCACCCAGCAGCCAACCATGTTCAAAATGTCCCTCTTCGAACGCATGGAAGACTGAAGAGTTCCTCAGGATAGAGGAATCGTGACTGGAACCAGGGAATTTGGGTACCACATGCATTATCCTCATCGTGGCATCACATACCACCTGTACATTGAGTGAATGGTAGTGCTTACGATTGCGGTAAACATGCTCACTCTGACTAGGTGCAATCAAAGCAACATGTGTGCAATCGATTGCACCCAGCACACATGGTATCCCTGCTATATTATAAAAGGCATTCCTGACTTCCAGCCACTCTGTCACCTCTGTAGGAAAATGAATATAATTCCTAGCGCGTCTATTGAGTGCATAGAGAAACTGGGTAAAGGCCCGCGAGAATGTAGATTGCGAGACCCCGCCCACTATGCCCACAGTTGTCTGGAATGACGCGGAAGCAAGATAATGTAATGAGCACAGCATTTTAACAAGCCCAGGGACTGCACGACCTCTGGCTGTCAAAAAATCTAAATCTCCCCTTATCTCCTCATAAAGAGATAAGATTGCTGCTGAACTCAAACGATAGCGACTTACTATCTCCTCCTCACTCATCCCATCTAACAGGGTTCTCTCCCTGTACACACGCGGACGAGGCACAACTTGTCTCCTCTGTCTTCTCCTCTGATCTCCTGTCCCTCGGCCTGTCCCTCTCCCTGTCCCTGTCGTATCCGCGTGCCTGTCCCTGTCACTGTCCCTCGGTCTGTCCCTCCCTTGCCCTATATCATTCTCTTGATCAGCAAGCATGTCATAGAAAAGAATGTTCCTCCGTCTCCTAAACAATCGCAACATTTTGAAATGAGTAGCTGTGAATGAGCAGGTAATGGGCGTCCTTTAAATAGGTATGTGATGATGTCAGGTGACATACTAAAATGCAAGGTGTTACATTAACATAATAAAGTACTTCTGTGCCAAGCTGTGTGCAGTTGATCTTAGAAGTATTTGTTGTGTGTATTCTGCAAGGAATGATGATATTTGACAATGATGTCACGTGAAGCTTTGTACAAACATTGCTTGAAAATAAATAGTTTAATGTGCAATGCATGTAACACTTGTGAACGCAACAGTCAGTCATGTAATTAGACAAAAAGGCTGAGATTGACGTGGGAAAAGTTTGCTGTAACATGTGTAATTAGCCATGTTATTGTCACATGTTGACAACAATGAATTGTCGTGTGCATATGCATGCATTTCTGTAATGAGGATAGTTGCTATAGAATGAGTTTACAAGGTGTCACAATGATTAATTACTGTACATGTGTGTAGAAGTTAGGTTGAAGTGCTTGTAATGCAACGGTTACAATGTAAACATGCAATGTGATTGAGTGTCCAATAAGTGACGTCATGAAAATAGGGAGGACACAAACTAGATGTAAACATGAGAAGAAAGATGTACATGAAAGTTTAAAGATGTGTCACACATTACAAGCATTGTGTAATGTAAAGGAACATGAATATACGGTGTATGTGTGACATGTGTGACATGTGTAACATCATGTAAATAATTGTCGCTCAGTTCAGTAAAATGTTTGATAGGAGTGAGGTTCTCCTTTAAGAGTTGAGTATAGGATTTTCCCTTGACACATCATCACATGATGAGTAATGTGACACGCAAATGATGAAAACATGTAAAAGTACAATGTTATGCAAATAATACACGTCAGCTGTGACACAATGCAGGGAATGCCCCCCACACTGTAATGCAAATGACGTTTGTATTGTGAGCAATGAAACGTAAACAGTACTATACTGTTATACGTCCCCGCTCCATTGACTCCATTGATGTACAGAAGATTTTTTTTTTCTAAGTGCCGTTCCGCCAGCCTTAGCGATCGTTCTCCCCTCCAACCTGCCAACTTTAGTTGGCGGGAGAAATTGCCCATAACATCTCAATTTCGTAGTGCCGATCAGCCCCGATAAGCTGATTTTGGTACTTGAATCCAGCCGATTTAAAAAAGTGGCGATCAGTGGCGAAAACAGGCTTATCGGCAGCCAACTGGCCATAACAAAATTATCGGCTACGAAACCTGCCGAAATCAAGCACTTATCGGCGCTTACTGAATCTCAAACCCAATTTTGGCTATAAAATGCCGAAAAAATCCTTATCAACGCTTACTGCATGAGGCCCATAATCCCCTTGAGAGAGATCGTAGGTAAGTTACTGTCACGGGAGACCAGGCATTTTCACTTTATGCTGGGATCATATCACTGAACAAAACCAAATAGTAAAACAAATTGTCATGTATTCTATTGAAAGTACAAATACAAACCAGCGCCCACAGGGATTGATAATGTCCAATGAGTCCAAAAGAGGGGGGAAAAAAGTCCAGTAGGTCCAAAGGAATGTGAAATCTCCAATCAATGGGTCTGTGACATGTGGACAGAAACAGAAGAAATTATCATAGTGTATATGGTTAAACAGAGACTACATGAAACAATTAAAACAAAGTACAAACAACATGAAATATAACACAGAAGCTGAAAAATAAAACTATTTATTCAAACAAAGGAGCCTGCTGCAGTGGGTCATCAAGGGGTTAAAACCCAAAACCCTACTTACAGCAGGGCCAGATACAACGAGCGTGTGCAACCAAACAGGAACGGATGCCAGGTGCAGAGAAAGTCCTCCGTAGGCGCTTAGGTGTGTGGGGTGGTGACTCAGACTCCCTCCGATGTGAATCTCAACACCGGATTGGCTGCTGGGTTTCTTATAGTGTTTCAACTTCATTCATGAAATACTCCAGCCAATCCGAGCATGGTAGAAATCCTTACCAGCCAATCAGAGCGTTGCCAGTCTATCTAAGCCGGGAAAGCATGGATCGGATTCTGACAAGGGAATGCGCCAACTTGGCACCTCTGCCACTTGTCAGTCAGAAGCCACCCACTGAGTTAGGGTCCTCACAGTCTGAAAAGTACAGGGAAAGGGGGGAAAGGAAAATGAACAGGGCGCTTCTTAGGAGTGAATGTGAAAACAGTGTTAAAAGGAATGGATAA
Source organism: Ascaphus truei (assembly GCF_040206685.1). Taxonomy (NCBI): domain Eukaryota; kingdom Metazoa; phylum Chordata; class Amphibia; order Anura; family Ascaphidae; genus Ascaphus; species Ascaphus truei. The sequence continues at coordinate 164,576,566 of NC_134486.1, forward strand.
TACATCACAAATGTGAATCACTTATAAACAATTAGGAAATACCCTTCACCAGCCAGTGATGAATAACTATTAAAAATACATATTGTGATGAGCAGCTGAACTTCCTCAAATAGGACTGTTCCAAGTCCCAAGAAGTACAGTTTCTTTTCTTCTGGGGGAGGAGCGCAGTCTGACTTGGGGCAAATGGTGGTCTGGGATCGCCATTCATCCCAGGACGTGGGCACTTGAGCATAACTCCGGTGCCCAAATGGCTTTCACATCGTGGGAACCTCTGAGGCTTTCATGTCCCGACCCCGAGCAGACGATGGCACCAAGCTTGGTAGCCAATGGTCTCTCTGATCCATGGACCTGGAAGTCCCCAGCTCATATAGTATACTGTGTAAAAGCATAATATAAGCATTTAAACATACCTGCTTAATAAAATATACCTTACACTTTTATTCCATCTAAGTCCTTTGGTTATGAGGGGTAGAATGAGACTCTTTACATTTATTCCCACAAGCCATATCCCTCACGCACTATGGGCTATTAAACATTATGAAACAGAAATATTTTTCGCACTTTCCCCACCCCCTGAGAGATGTGTGGCTATGGTGTGTATATGGTGCAATACATGTGATGCACATGAGATCTGAGTCTCTGCTACGGGGAACCTGGGGTATACCTGAGTTGATGTTCGGTCGGTAGCGCTTCCACCTGTACAGGATTCTGTGATGTAGAATAACCCCGCTACAGGACCCGCATACCCTCCAATGCTATGCTCCCCCACCCAAGGTGTGAGTGACAGCGCTGCCCCACTATAGTGTTTGAGTTGGTGCACTGATGCATTGGGTACCTGCCGGGTGATGCCACACCCGGGTGCGCTGATGCCACGATGCTGGGATCCACGGATCCGATGCTGATACTGCGAAGCCTCCGTCTCTTTGTTCGGTGGCTCTCTCATGGATTGTACCACTGTAAACAATGTCTTTATTAATGTAGGGCGATCTGTGTCCTGAACCACAGGCCGCAGCCACCGTGCGGCATCTCTGTAAGGAATCCACTCCTGGCTTTGATTATAACTTTTGCAGACTTCTGCAGTTGCAAAAGTTTCCTCTGGCAATCTATGGCACATGTGTTGCTTCTCATTGCAGCTTCTGCCCTGTGCTACATCATTGGAGGAATACTCACACACCCTCCTCCTGTGATTGGATCTCCGCCCTTTATATCCTGGGCGTTGGCACTGAAACAGTGCCGAGCATAATTTCCTACCAGGACGTTACTGTCTCTGCCACAAACTGCCCCAGGCCTCTCTCCTAGCGTTCTTACCTTCCAAGTTCCTGAGTATCCAGAGGCCTGTTCTTTCTCCTGTGCTGTAGCGTGTTGCCAGCACCGGTACCTGCTGCATTCCCTCCTAGCAGTGGCTACCCTTCCTTGCCTGCGGCCTGCTGCTATCCCCTTGCAGTGGCCTGCCTTGGACTTCTGCGCTGAAGCGTTGGTTCTCCCCGACGCTGCCCTGCGGTGAACTTCGGCCAGCCTGCTGTCTCCTTCTGCTGAGATCGGCGTCATGGGCCGAGGCCGCTCCTCACGCAGAAGCCACTCCCGCGCTCACGCTCCTAAGCTGAAGCGGGGAACTTCTGTCTGCTTGTTGCCGATTCCTTGCTACGACTACGACCACCCGGATGTCTTCTATCCTGACCCTGCTTTGGCCATCGATTGTCCTGTCTTCTCCTACCCCGACTTTGGCTTCAATAACGACGATGCTGCCTTCTCCAATCCTGACCCTGCGATGTACGACTATGAACTGCGCACTCCGGATCAGTCTGCGCGGACTAAGGTCGGTGATAATGTAACCCCACCTCAGCCCCGCGGTCCGGTCCCGGTTTGTGGCGAGCATCGGCGTAACAATCTCCCTGTGTCTGTAAGACTAATATTGCTAAGCAGGGCAGGGTCCCTATCTGAGGTGCAAGTCCCTATCGCAGCCACAAATTATGTGGGAGTCGGGGGCCTAGCTGGGGCATAATAGGGGGTATCTAGCATAGTGCAGATGCCACTGTCATCTGCACATGTAGGGATGTGTTAGTTTGCCTTCGCTTTGCTGCAGCACGTCTCCAGAGCGAGTGTTGTAAGGTTCCGCGGCAGCCCGACAGTATAGGGCGCCGCCATGTTGTTGCGCAATAGTAAGGGGCACTGTCAGAGCAGAGAGAGGTCGCGCATGCGCAGTGCAAGCACGCGAACGGCTGGCCAATAAGAGAGAGGCTCAGCCAGTAACTACAACACCCAGGAGCCTTAGCGGAGTCACCTGACGCCAGGGAGCAAATGGGATGGCCGGATTCGCGGGAGGCAGGAAAGGGAAGCGTGGGGGAGAGACCACGCTAGCCAGAGGGCACCGGAGGAGCAAGGGAAGAAGTGGTGTGGGTGCAGGGGATCCGTGACCCACCTGCATAGGTTAGATCTTCCCTGTAGGCCCTAAGAGATTCCCTGAGTCACCATAGGTTGTGGTGCTGCAGGGACACCCTGTAGTGATAGCAACATCATCCCTTACTGTATACCAGATAGGGACAAAGTGTGCAGAGCTGCGATTGCTGCTAGTCGCCTGGGACCAGGCGGTTGAGCATCGTGACATCGGAAAGACTGCGCTGGATCGGCGGATCCTTTTTGAAGCTATTAGCGGTCACCACAGTGACCGGAAGGTATTTACTAAAAGTGCACCAACACCGGTCAACAGGTGCTGATCCCACCTTAGGGAACACTTTTTGGGGACACTAAGTGGAGTAGCCAAAGGACTGAGCCTAAATACATATTACAGTACATGGACACGGTGTGGGGGCACGCGGTGATGGGACAGAGACATTACTCCTTACGAGAGTGGCCGAGCCACTAGCCTTATAAGAATAGTATAAGATATGAATGTATGATATGTGTTCTCGCTACGATTAAGTAATAAGGGTTTACTCTTGCGTTCCAGTAAACAGTTCCAAGCATATGTGTGTTGCTATTGTTCTTACCAGGGGAATCTTATGCAATGGGGATCCTGGGTAAGTGGAGGCGCTGCCAATAAGATACTTACACTACCGACACACTTTATTGAAGTGTGGTCGGTACCGCAAGCCGGGAAATCTCCCGGCTTGCTAGTGGCCGCCCCTCGGCGTGCCGCGCGTCATAGACATAGTCATCGGGAGCGTGCGCCCCCTGCACGCGTGTCCAGGGGCTCCCCGAGGGAGCCCTGGTGTCCCGCGATCGCGGGACAGCGGCATGGGGTTCCGGGGGACCCGGCGGACCCGGCAGCGGTAGGGAGAGCGCCCCGATCGGAGGGCGCTCTTCCGCTGCTTCGGCGCGCGCCCGTCACACTCGGGCGCGCTCCAGGCTACTGCTGCGTCACAGAACGGGCAAATGCTCGAATAAACTGTGCCGCAGCAGTAGTACCCCAGGCTACCAGTTAGCGGAGGCTCATCTCCTGGAGCCCATAGGTGTGTGCAGTACCCGTAGTCACTCTAGAGCGTAGGAAAGAGGGCTACATTTGGAGGCGCTGCTGAGATCTCAGACCTGGGGTGCCCTATATTTTTTTTCCCAACTGTGCTCTGTTGTTTTTTTCTCCTCCATGTTTGTGCCCTCACAGCCCGAGGTGCGTAAGTGGGCCCAGCGGTACCAGATTCCCTTTGCCTGTGCCATTGCCATTGGACACGTCCCTGCCGCTACCTCCCTGGGCACGGTGACTGATCAAGTAAGGAAACTTCCGTTCCTGGACACTGCCCGAGTGGTAGACCATTATTATGACGGGGAGCATAACTGGCGTAAAATATTATTCGCTACAGACCGGGACATATGCCCCGAAGCCATTCGCTCCATATTAATCCTGCCCAATGCTCCAGGCATTCATTGCTCGCTAGTACAGGTGGGCGTAGCCGAACCCCTGGCTCTATCCACGTCACAGAAGGAGTACCCTGGCCCATCAAGCACAGCAACGACCAATCCCTTCCGTACCCCTGAGAGCAGTATGAACCCTCACTGGCCCGCTGCAATGGGTAAGGCGCTTCTTTCACCCCCTCCACCATTCGGCCGTCGCTAAGTAGAAGCAGTATGTCTAGACTTGATGTCTATGCCCCTGCCGGGAATAGCATGCCTGATAATGTGTCCCTTCCTGTGCTAGCAGAAGCCATACATCAATCCACACAGTCTCATCAATACCGGAAGCTAAAGGCATTTTCTGGCGACAAACCAACCCCTCTGGGAGTAGTCGGCTTTGATGAATGGTTGGATCATGCTGAACAGGTACTCCATGAATGGTCCTGCACTGATGCCGTATGGAGGCAGCGCATAATCGAATGCCTGCGACCCCCAGCTTCCCACATGGTGCACTGTTACCGGGACGACCACCCTGATGCCGATACAGCCGGCATCATTCACGCCCTCACCAAAGCCTATGGGATTCCAGTGGATGCGTTTGCCCTGATGGCCAAGTTTCACGCTTTGACTCAGAAGGAGGGAGAGATGGTATCTGATTTTCTTAGGCGTCTGCACTTGGATCTGTGGACCCTGGTGAGGAGGCAGGTAGTGCAGAAGGTGGATGCCGATGGACTGCGAACCACGCAACTGCTGAGGGGACTTCTTCCGCTGCATCCGTTGTCCGTACGAGTCAGTGGTTGTCTGGTGCCGGGACAAGCCCTGATATTCGATGACCTGATGGACCGAGTGCAGGCACATGAGACCGTGCTGTTGGGACGTGATTTGACCCCGGGAAAGAAGACGGGAGTGGTTGCCAAAGAAGCTAAAAAGTCATAGGCTAAAGTTGAAGCGGCTGGGGATGTGAACCCGGAGAAAGAGGACTTTGAGGAACTTACGGCTGCCCGGGCATGCACTGCTTCGGGACGAACCTCCCCGAACTTCCGAGATAGCCCCTCCCACAGCCACCTTCAGTGTTATGCCTGTGGAAAGATGGGGCACTTGTGAGAGCACTGTCCCTCACCCCGAAGAACGGCGTCACGACCAGCCAAGTCTATGTTGTGTACTCCTCAAGCCAGTGAAGCGGCGGGCCAATCTCCGATGAACAGCCGATTTGGACCAGCAGCCATCGTCAAGGTGGTTATTGAAGGTATCTATGCCTCCGTGCTCATGGACACTGGATCCCAGGTGACCATAGTGTATCGACCCTTCTACGACCAACATCTGCATCGGTTGCCGCTACTATCTGCCGACTCCCTGAGGTTGAGAGGGCTAAGCCATGAAGACTACCCTATCGATGGAGTGGTGAAAGTACACCTGGATATTCCCAAGTTGAACACCGGCAAGCATCACCCCATGGAGGTGGAAGCGTTAGTGTGCCCGGAACCCCGGGATCATCCCAGCGCCCCTATAATCATGGGAACCAATACGGACATTGTACAAGCTGTGATCCGCATGTACTTGCAGGAAGCAGGTGAACTACCGTTGTTGGCTCTAGCTGCATGCCCCGCGTTACAAGAGGCCTGCGGTAGGATTGCAACTTAAGAAGAACATGGGATGTTGTATAATCAGGAGTGCGGGTTGACCGAGATTTCTCCCGGGAAGGAAGAATGATGGTTGCAACGTGCCAATATCCCGCCAGACATCCGGAGGATCGACTATTCTCATTGGAGAGCACGGTACTTGAAGACCAGCGACTCGGCTACAAGGTGTTGGCCTCAGTAAAGAAGTGGACTGGAAAAATCCCGTCCCGAACTCGGGTATATGTGAGAAACCTTTCCCCTTACCTCATGTGCATTGATCACCGGCAGCCGCTGGGTCGAATCTTTCCGGTGACCCCTGAGAAGAGGGCCGAAGGTAGCTGCCCGGTCGCCACCGTTCAGGCCGTAACTCCACAGTTGGCGTTTGATTTTGGAGACTCGCCGTTGACAGAGGAATGGAAGGAGAGACTGCAGACCAAGTTGGAAACTCGGCGGGGGGTGTTTTCCATAAGTGATATGGACGTGGGGTGCACTCGCAGTGCCCGCCATACCATTCGACTGAATTACACAACGCCGTTCCGCGAACGGTCCCGACGCATAGCATCTCGAGATGTGGAAGAGGTGAGGAGGCTACTAGCCGAAATGGAGGAGTCCGATATCGTTCAAGTATCCCAAAGCCCCTATGCCTCGCCTATCGTAGTAGTACGCAAGAAGAATGGGACCGTACGTCTATGCGTGGACTACAGGACATTGAAAAATCGCACTGTACCTGATCAGTACACCCTTCCGCGAATCGAGGACCTCCTGAATACCTTGTCCGGGAGTAAGTGGTTCAGCGTACTGGATTTGAGGCCAGGGTACTACCAGGTACCCATGGACTTGGAGGATCAAGAAAAAACGGCTTTCATCTGCCCGTAATGTTTCTACCAGTTCACGCGTATGCCTCAAGGGATATGTGGAGCACCGGCCACCTTACAGCGGCTGATGGAGAAGACACTGGGGGACATGAACCCGCGAGAATGCCTGGTGTACCTGGACGACATCATAGTGTTTGGGAAGACACTGGAGGAGCATGAGGAGCGGCTGTTGAAGGTGTTGGATCGACTACGCCATGAAGGACTTAAACTGTCCATGGACAAATGCAAGTTCTGCCACACATCCGTGTCATATGTGGGCCATATCGTATCGGCAGAAGGGATATCAACCGATCCGGGAAAGATAGAGGCGGTGGTGAATTGGCCAAGACCCAACAACGTCCAGGAACTACGGTCCTTCCTGGGGTTTTGCGGGTACTACCGCCGGTTTGTGGAAGGTTACTCCAGTAACGCTAAGGTCCTGAATAACCTCTTAAAGATTTACCCTGGAGACACCGGAAGGAAAGCTACCTCTGCACAAACACCCTTTGGGGATAAATGGACCCCTGCTTGTGAACAGGCATTCTTGGGATTAAAGACCAATCTAACGCAAGCCCCAGTGCTGGCCTATGCCGATCCAGACCGGGAATACGTCCTGCATGTGGATGCCAGTTTCAGCAGCTTAGGGGCAGTGTTGCATCAGAAACATGACACCGGATTCAGACCCGTGGCGTATGCTAGTCGAAGCTTGACCGTAAGCGAACAGAATTACCCGGTCCACAAGTTGGAGTTTCTAGCCCTCAAGTGGGCTGTAGTGGATAAGTTACATGACTATCTGTATGGTGTCCAGTTCGAAGTCAGGACTGACAACAATCCTATGACTTACATCAATACGTCTGCAAAACTAGATGCGACCGGTCATCGTTGGCTAGCGGCCCTGGCAAACTATCGGTTCAACCTCAAGTACAAACCTGGACCCACCAACATAGGGGCAGATGCACTGTCTCGGAGACCTGGACTTCACCCTACTGCCGATGAAGAAGAGTGGGAGGAAATTCCGGGGCCGGGCATACGTGCCCTGTGTTCTCTTGCTGCAGTGGTCAGCGATCGGGTAGCGTTCTCAGAATTAAGGATAGCAGACTCGCTAGGGTGTCAGTCCAAAGCAGTTCCTAGAACGTACCAACATCCCGAAGGAATGAATATCACAGAGAATAAGATTATTTCATGGAAAGAATTCGTACAGTATCAAATTCAAGATCCAGTGGTTGAACTAGCACGCCAAGCCTTGCAACAGGAGAACCCTTCCATACTTAAGCAAGCTCCCCTAGACCTAGTGAATTTATTAATGAAGGAGTTCGATAAATTAGAACTGGTCAACTGCCTATTGTACAGGGTCGTACCGTACCACAATCATCCCGACCGGCGAGTTATCCCTGCCCCAGATCCTTAGAGACATGGTACTTCAGGCACTGCATGATGATCATGGTCATCTTGGCGTTGACAATACGTTTGGGTTACTTCGTGATCGATTCTATTGGCCGAAAATGAGAGAATCGGTTTAGATACATTGCCGGCAGTGCACTCGTTGTATACAGAGGAAGACACTCCCCACCCGGGCAGTCCCCATGGCCCATTTGAAAAGCTTCGGACCCATGGATTTGGTGTGCATGGATTTCTTGTGTATTGAGCCTGACACACAAGGTATCGGGAATGTCCTGGTGATTACAGACCACTATACAAGAAACGCTCAAGCTTTTCCTACCAAGGACCAACGGGCGGTGACAGTGGCTA
>NC_134486.1:164589612-164619612 GCF_040206685.1 Ascaphus truei
TCACTCCTGCTCTAGAGCATAGGAAAGAGGGCTACACACATATAACTTACTCCTTCCTTGTCCCAACTCCAACTGCCACTCTTCTAACTGTCAGCTCAGACTTCAAGCACACCCAACGTTCCAATCTCCCCTCAGGAGATTCTAGCAGCCCTATTGGCTGTACTGTGTCATGTGTTGTGCAGCCCCTGGGGCTGCTCGAACCTTAGCATGCGCAAACCTTTTCTGCGCATGCAAGCGCACAAACAAAATGGCGGCACCCTTATCGACTACCCGCCTGCAGTGGTGAGGAGAGCTAAAAGGAGGACTGGGCTACACCCATTTCTTCTAAGTCCCAAAGTAGAATGAAAAGACGCTTAGGTTCATTCCCAGGGCTGTAGCTCATTCCCTTATGGAAAAACAAACTTAGAATGAAAAACAAAACGCTTAGCTTCATTCTCACGGCTGTATCTCATTCCCTTTCTAAAAACTGGACTTCGGTTTAAAAAAAAACCCTTGCAACCTCATAAATGGTTGGAGTATCCCCCAGAACCTCTATACTGGTTCTGGGGAACCAGGCATTTAACTGGGGAGCACTTTGTTACTGGGGGGACCCCGGTACCATTCTGGGGATACCTTATACACCTATGCCCTGCTTACCTTTCTGGTCTGTGCTGGAGCAGGGAGTCCTAGCGGTGAGTCGTGGAAGCATTTTCAAGGGGAGATTTTGCCAGAGCAATGTGTCTCAATGTATCCGAGAATCCATCCTGATTCCCGGGTAAATTATTGGGGTATCCTGCAACTCTGGAACCCTGCTCCCTAGATACATGCTGACAACAATTTCTCCGTAAACCCCCCCTTGAAACTCATAGCCTAGCAATCTTTTTGCTTGCACCCCTGGAAAGGTAAAACACACATAAATTCTTTATTGTTGCACAATTACATACCTTGCATTTACAATAAACAGGTTCAAGAGCTGAGAGGTAACCAAATATGGCTCAGATGTAACCAGCCGGGCATAATACCTTTATTGATGGCCTGGTTACCCCCTCACTATCCCAGTTACCTCTTTTACCTATGTTTTTATGGGTTAAATATCACAGTCTCCTGGTTGCAAGATCAGCGCAAACCTAGTACAACCCTTTCCATAAATTTGAATCAGGTGCCCTGATGTTGTAGTTGAGAAAAGGGAAATGTACAGATGTAGCAAACCTTACCGCACAGCGCCAAGCCACGGGACCGTGACTTTGATGGCCCCGGTGACAGAAAATTATTGCTATGGGGGGATCTGATCGGGAACCATGAACCCCCCCACCCGCACCCTCAAGACAATAAGTCGGCAACATCCTCATCATAGTCTTCCGACTGCAAAACTACAGAAAAAATTGCACCATACTGTATGTATAAAGAATACAAAATCTATTGCTTTCTATGGGAGTTAAAGTTAAAAAATAAAATAAAAGGGAAATTGATGTATTAGTGATAGAAATTTCTCTCCACTTTTATGCAACGAGCTTTAAAAGAAGAAATACCTCTTACTGTTTTTTTTCTTGTCTTTTTCTCTTTCATATAGCAGTTGTGTCAACAATGGATACATTTTTAATACATGCAAGAGGAGGAATCAAAAGAAAGCAAGCAGAGCAAGAAGGAGAAAACTCATCCATGAATGAACCAACAAGCCAGTGAGAAAATGAGAAAATGTGTTTCAAATGGGTTTTCAATAGCACACTGGTTGATGGCAAAGACAAACCCCAATGTGTCATCTGTCTGATATTGTTTGCTGCAGAAAGTATGATACCAAAAACAAAATGAAATGAAAATACATTTGGAAACAAAACATGTCAATTGATTGAACAAGTCTCAAGATATTTTGAGTGAAAATTGTCTGAGCTTCTAAAAGAAAAAACATTTGATTGTGAACTTAACTTCTTTGCCAAAAAAGCACTGCTTCCATCCTATAAAGTTGCATAAATAATTGTGCAAAAAAAAAAAGCCACATGACATCAGAGCAGTGGACATTGTCCGGACTGTGATTGGTGAAGATTCAGTAGAACAGCTACAAAGCATCTCAGTGTCAAACAATGGCACCTGTAGCAGAATATCGAGGTCAACGTTTACATATATTAACAGTCACAATATTTGCATTGCAGTTGGGTGAAGCTGCTAATTCAGTAAATGATTGCCAATGTAATTGTTTATGTTCACTATTTATGGGAAAGTCAGTTTTCTGAAAACATGCTATTTTGTCAAACAATAATTATCGACCATTGTATCCAGCTTTTTATTATGGTTGATTATTATCTCAAGGAACACACGCTTTCTTGTAATAACTGTGTTGGGCTTTGTTCAGATGGAGCTCCTGCGATGACTGTACAGTACGAGGGACTGCAAGCCTTAGCAAGGAAAGGTTCCCGAAAAGTGGTTTGTTTTCATATACGATCAAACAAGAAGCATTTGAATCCAAAGAATGTAATTCTGAACTTCATAAAGGGCTGCACAATACTATACAAATGTTGAATTTTGGGAATAACACCCATGTAAGATAACTATTTACTTAATTTTGTTACGATTTGGGTGCTTATGATGTTGGAAAGGGAGAACACAGGGAAGGAAGGAAGGGAAGGAAAAGGAGGGATAATCATGGACACATGATACATAAAGCTTGGCCCCCTGCGGATGCACTTACTAGAATTCCCTCCTACTCTCTGTACGTTCTCCCTACATACCAATTAGATTGTAAGCTCCTCGGAGCAGGGACTCCTCTTCCTTAATGTTACTTTTATGTCTGAAGCACTTATTCCCATGATATGTTATTTATATTATTTGTTATTTATATTATATGTATCACTACTGTGAAGCGCTATGTACATTTATGGCGCTATATAAATAAAGACATACAAAAAAAGAAAAACTAGATAAAATGTGTGAGGTGTCTAAAAGGTAGGAAGGAAGTGAAGTGACTAGAGGTTGAAGAAAGTGATTAACGTATTGTGATAAGTGCTCCCCCAGTGAACCAATACTAGAAATAATTTGTCTACCTGGGGGGGTGGGGGTGGAGAAGGGACTTGTGAACTTTAGGGAGGTGATGGAATATGGGTAGAACCGGATGAGTACTATGTAGATATTCATTTTCTTGTACAGAGAGTACTTGAAGGATCCTGCCAAACTCTAATAGTTCATATAATTCCAGGAATTGGAATTGGACATGGTTCTTCATTATTTGATATTACGTTGTGGACATTGGGTCTCATGGATACAGTCTGTAGATCACCATGGTTAGGTATGGGTATTGAACTGTCTTTGTGCTTGAAAAATCTTTTGAGAGTTATCTTCCTAGTGAACCGGTGAAGATCCACTATAGTGGAGAATAAATCAAAATTTCTATCCGGTGCAAATGTAAGTCCCAAATTCAACACACTCAGTTCAGATTGACAGTGTGTATTTAGAGATATTTAGAATGTTTGTGTCTTCTAATCTTCTAATTTCAATGCCTCATCTTTTTTGCAGGGGCCACCCACCAGCTTATTCCTGGATCTTCTTCTCCGTCGGTGTCGTTTTTTGACTGCTGGCGTCCAGATGTATTCATGGCATATGTCTGTGTTCTCCCTGGTAGAAGAATTTCTTCATTGGAAGATGCTCCGGATTCAGTACCTGAGAAGGACACACTTGGAGGGATATGTTCAGAGTCTGAAATATCTGATTCTATATTTTTTCCTGTGTGTGCATCTGTGCATGACACTAGATATAGAATTCATACATAGTATTATTTAAGGTATTATACCATTGCAGACTATTGTACTATGATAATGATACCATAGTCTGCATATCAAACTATTTCATTATATTTGTATATATATGTGACTAACGAGTTTAAGTCCAATGTGTTGAAATTTGCATAATTTTCCAATTAGGTGCAACACATTAGTCAATTAGTAGAAGGGAGGTATAAATAACACCCTCCCTTCATGCTTGTTACACTCCTTGAGAAAGGGCAAACTTGCCTGAAACGCGTGGGAGGAGGTCTTCTAGTCATGTCTTGTTAGTATCTGCTTTATGTAGTTTAATACATTGATTTTACCATCCTACCTGGTGAGTCTGCTGGCATTGATCTTCTATCTTCTTGTCTACATCCGAATCGTGGCCGCGCAAGTGAAGTACGTCCTTCACCCCTGGAGGGGAAAGTGCAGTCGTGAGCAGAGGGGACGGACCATCGTGAGTATCCACTCCATCCGTTAGCTGTCGCATCTGCAGCCGCTCGCCATAGATTGAGAACGGGACTGCACACAGCCGCAACCCCATACATCCATTAGACTTTTTTCCTTGCCCTACTTATCAACCATATACAGGCTAATAGCCATAAGGTGTTTATCCTGGAGTCGCCAGTCAGTTCTTCTTGGTCTGCATATCCACACCGCCTGGACTTGGATTTACACCTGGATACTTATATCATCTATCTTCACAGACTCACCAGCAGGTAATATTAACCCTGGATTTTATTTCATCGATGTGATACTTTTAAGTGTTTCTTTTTTGACTCCTTGTTCTTCTACACTGTTGCTGGACTCAATACTCAATTGACATCACATTATACTTTGAAAATTATTCAGTATGGATATACCTACAATGTCTCCACAAGATTTAAATTCTCATTTTGCCTTTAATTGTTTTAATTTGGCAGCTAGCACCAAAAAAGCTGAGTCTTTTTTTGATCAGGACTGTAATATTCTATGTGAGGATATACAAGATCTTAAAGTGCAATTTTTTCGTTTAGAAAAATGTATATCGCATGATTTAAAATTATGGTGGGACATTGTTACACTGGAGAATTTTGGAGGTCTCCGAATGACAAAAGCTCCATCATTTGGATTTGAAACACACGAATTTGAGAAACAATGGAACCTAATTTTGGACCAGTGTTCCTTTAAATTAATTGAATTAATTATTCAACACAAATCCAAAAAGAAAATCACTGCACACAAGCATGTTATAGATCTACAATCTCAATTGCAGGCTTTCACCCATATAGACCGGTTCAAAGATATGGACAAATTACTATCACAGAGAATTACAAATCTAGAAAAAAGTATAATGCTGGCCAAACAAACCAAATATGAAAGGGACAAAATTGATTATCAGAAAAAAACATATTTATCTTTGGCAGAAACCACATACGAGCAAAACAACCTTTAAGAAAAATCCACAGAATATGAATCACAATAGTAATAAGAAAATTACTTCTAAACCCAAATCAATACTCAGGAAAAATTCAAAATCAGATGCACACACAGGAAAAAATATAGAATCAGATATTTCAGACTCTGAACATATCCCTCCAAGTGTGTCCTTCTCAGGTACTGAATCCGGAGCATCTTCCAATGAAGAAATTCTTCTACCACGGAGAACACAGACATATGCCATGAATACATCTGGACGCCAGCAGTCAAAAAACGACACAGACGGAGAAGAAGATCCAGGAATAAGCTGGTGGGTGGCCCCTGCAAAAAAGATGAGGCACTGAAATTAGAAGACACAAACATTCTAAATATCTCTAAATACACACTGTCACAATCTGAACTGAGTGTGTTGAATTTGGGACTTACATTTGCACCGGATAGAAATTTTGATTTATTCTCCACTATAGTGGATCTTCACCGGTTCACTAGGAAGTTAACTCTCAAAAGTTTTTTCAAGCACAAAGACAGTTCAATACCTATACCTAACCATGGTGATCTACAGACAGTATCCATGAGACCCAATGTTCACAACGTAATATCAAATAATGAAGAACCATGTCCAATTCCAATTTTTGATATTAAGAAGCAGTTCACATTTCGTGATAATTGTCATATACAGGACTTGCTAGAGCTGTTGAATGATCAACCAGAGACTGGATATGATTCACAAAACTTTCTGGGTAGCCAATCGTCAGGTTTCAAAAACAAATCTAAGTTTCATCCCATGTATTTCACAGGTCATGCAATCAATGTGTTTCAATCAGCCGTGGAACGGGATCTACTACTGCTCTCCCAAGGTATTACCACAACCAAAAATGTTGTTCAAAGTTCAAACAATCTGAACTTCACACAAAGACAAGCTATTCAATCTTTAAAAGAAAATAATCTTATTGTGGTTAAGAATGCCGATAAAGGGGGAGCAGTGGTGGTCCTAGACTATGCTTACTATGTAGAAGAGGCCTTACGCCAACTCCATGATGACAAATCCTATACCAAGTTACATACAGTATGGATCCAACTCAGGGTTTCCTATTAGAATTATATGAACTATTAGAGTTTGGCAGGATCCTTCAAGTACTCTCTGTACAAGAATATGAATATCTACATAGTACTCACCCGGTTCTACCCATATTCCATCACCTCCCTAAAGTTCACAAGTCCCTTCTCCACCGCACAGGTAGACCCATTGTTTCTAGTATTGGTTCACTGGGGGAGCACTTTTCACAATACGTTAATCACTTTCTTCAACCTCTAGTCACTTCACTTCCTTCCTACCTTTTAGACACCTCACACGTTTTATCTAGTTTTTCTGATTTTACTTGGTCACCATCACATCTTTGGGTCACGTTAGATGTGTCTTCGCTTTACACTATTATTTCACATGAACATGGTCTACTTGCTGCACGACACTTTTTGGAATCTGATGCCACACTTGCTCCAGCTCAGATCACCTTTTTGCTGAATGCCATCAGATTCCTCCTCACTCACAATTATTTTATGTTGGATGGGGGTTTCTATCTCCAAACATGTGGGACCGCCATGGGATCATCATTTGCGCCTTCCTATGCCAATCTCTTCATGGGGTGGTGGGAAAATACCCATGTGTTTGGAGATAGGAACCCCTATCGACATCACATTATCACATATCACCGTTATATAGATTATCTCATTATAGTTTGGTCTGACACAGTCTCACAACTGTATGCCTTCTTCACTTATCTCAACACCAACACTTATAATCTGTCATTCACATATCACTTTCACCATCACCGCATACAATTCTTGGACTTGTGTCTGTATGTAGGTATGGATAGTCGAGTATATACCAACATATACCGGAAGCCCAACTCTAGGAATACACTTTTGCACGCATCTAGTTGCCATAGCCCAAATCTACTTAAAGGATTACCCTATGGACAGTTCCTTCATTTACGTAGGAACTGTTCTACGATGGAACACTTTGACAATAGTTCCTATGATCTCATTAAAAGATTTTTAGATAGAGGCTATGACCCACTATCAGTGCAATGGGCATATACTAAGGCCAGAAATAAACCTAGGGATGATCTTATCAATACTGATCTCTCCAGCTTTGCTCATACAAAACAGAACAATACATTTAAACAGAATGACATAAATCAATGTGAACCACCATTCTTTATCACTCATATAGCCGTCAAGCTATGAACATCAAATCAATAATTAGGAAACACTGGGCCATTCTCAATACAGATGTTCTCTTAAAGGACATGGTATCTATGGACCCAACATTTGTCTTTCAAAAAGCACACACACTGGGCAGCCTACACTGGCGACACACTTTATTCGAGCTCGGCTAGTCCCACGAATTCGGGTATACCCGGGTGTATTGAGGTTTGTGACTGTTTTCTGCCCGAGTGCATTGAGGTATTTTCCAGGCAGGGATTGAAGCATTTTATTCCCGCTGGCTGCAATACTGCACAGTATATATATATATACTGCATTACAATTCATGAATTTATGCCATCTGGTAGACACGCGAAGCATAGCAGCCTATTAAATCCTAATCATTATCATTTAACAGATCAGCCGCCCGTCAGCCAGGCATGAACCAAGGCTGGGAAGGCAAACGCAACGGGGCTTGTCAGAGGTGAGGAGCGGCGCATTCCAGGTATCTGCCAGGTACAAACTGGGTATTTGCTCTAATAAAGTGTGTCGGTGCAGTAGTTTCACCAAGTATGATCTCAGACAAGAACAAATACAACAAAAACATGCTATTCCCAGATCTAATAGGGTGTTTTAAATGCGGGAAATGTAAAATATGTCAATATGTCCAAAAATGTAAAAGTTTCACTAACACTGAACAAACTAAAGAATACAGAATCCTTTCATTTGTGACGTGTAACACGGATCATGTAATATACATGATCACCTGCGGATGCAATAAACGATATGTGGGTCTAACAACCCGCTTATTTAAAATAAGGATGTTAGAACATATTAGACATATTAATAATTTGGACATTACACGTCCCATGTCTAATCACTTTATGGAATGCCAGTCAGGTAGTCTCAGAAATGTAAAATGTGTAATTCTTGAACATATTAGACCCCACAAACGAGGTGGAGATCGATCCAGGGCTCTTTACCAACGTGAAACGTTCTAGATCTTCACCATCGACACATAAATACCTAAAGGCCTCAATACAGAATGGGACCTGAAGGTTTTTCTGTGATCTTACACTAGGGTTACTAATGGGTATTACTGTATTCCATGTTTCTTCCTTACAACCCTCACACACTCCCCCCCCCCTCCCACACACCCCTCCCTTACCACTCCAACCACCACCTCCCCTGCCCCCCCTCCCCTGTGCTCCCTTCCTTCCCTGTGTTCTTTCTTTCCAACATCATAAGCATTATACAATATATTAATGGAATTATATATTCATTATACTTCTACTGTTGTATCTGTATTTGTCATTTATGTGGAGCATTTGTAAGGTGATATCCTGTATAGAGAGATATTTATATATATATACATATATATATATATATATATATATATATATATATATATATATATATATATATATATATATATATGTACATAATATATGCCTTGCCCTAATCAAGTGGTTTTGATTGGTTAGCATTATATACTTACTTAATAATCAACAATGATGTTTCCACATGTATTTTTCTATGTAATTTGTGGACACTACATATGTAGAATTCATACATATTATGATTTAAGGTATTATACCATTGCAGACTATTGTACTATGATAATTATACTATAGTCTGCATATCAAACTATTTTATTATATTTGTATATATATATGTGACTAACGAGTTTGAGTCCAATGTGTTGAAATTTGCATAATTTTCCAATTAGGTGCAACACATTAGTCAATTAGTAGAAGGGAGGTATAAATAACACCCTCCCTTCATGCTTGTTACACTCCTTGAGAAAGGGCAAACTTGCCCGAAACGCGTGGGAGTTGGTCTCCTAGTCATGTCTTGTTAGTATCTGTTTTATGTAGTTTAATAAATTGATTTTACAATCCTACCTGGTGAGTCTGACATCTATAGGAGCCGCGCTGGCATCGATCTTCTATCTTCTTGTCTTAAATCTAGGCAAGGTCCAGATATGACGATTCTAAAAACAAGTTACAAAGTCATTGGCTTTGCACAAAAACATGCGCTGTGGATGCAAAGAGTGAACAATAATCTGATTGATATGTTGGCAATCTGTGTGCAAATAATCGTCAAACGAGAAAGCAGGAGGTTAAAAATGTAATTCAGCGCCACATCAATGCATTTTAAAATAAGAAATATTTTGGAGCTATTGACACTACCTAACACAAATGGATTCACAACGTATTCTTGATTGGTACTTAAAATGAAATGTCAACAGTAGTAGAAAAGCAGCTGAATTCCCACTTATCTGACAATTCTGTTAAAATACTATTTCAAAATACCCAAGATATTTCTGAATTCTTTATAAAATTTGGAAGAGAAGAAGCATCAGTTAAGCAACATTTAAACAAAATAGTATTATTTCCTGGCATTACTTCTCTCTCCTCTCTCTTGTCTGGATAAGTGTAACGCCAATAATGTGACATTATGTTCATGTTTTTGCATATAATTAGCTTTGAGCATATAATGCTAGTACAGTAAACATAACATTTGTTCCTGTTTTAACAACGTTTTGTGGATCTAGTCCTAAATGGGCAACTTTATAACACTATAAGCAGTAAATGGTTTTACTGTAAATCTGTTCCTTGGACACTTTAGAGGGCTCTTACTTGATTCAACGCCAGACAGTACTTTCTCAGATAAAGAGCATGTTAAAGATGTTTGTTTGGTTGCCACTATGCCTCATCCAGTTCCGGCTTGATGGCGGTGCTATCGACGCCACTGCACCGAGCCCCGCGGTTACAGAGGCCCTGCGCTCTTCCCCACAACAATTAAACTGATTGCTGGTGCAGAGCGTGAGGCCTGTATAATACTTTTACCTTCTCCTCCCCATCACTTCCTGCTGGGGCCCTCATCATGCAGCCGTGATGTCAAATGGCGTTGCGTTGCCATGATAATGGGACATCATGTCGTCATGGCAATGCGACGGCATGTGACGTCGAGGCGCCATGATGAGGGACCCTGCAGGAAGGAAAAGGTAAAGGCTCCGCCCTACATGTCTGCACCGAGTCCCGCAATATTCCCAGCCGACCCTGGCCATATACTTTCCTCCCAAGCTCAGCCCATTAACTGGTTTATTTAGGTATCTTCTCAGCCTCATCATTTTACAGGAATTTCCTGCACGTGCCGTGCATATATGCACTGCAGTCATAGGGCAAATGTGTAGTGGGAGTCAAAAAAGTCACTACCTGTCAGCCCCTTAGCAGTCAGCTGTGCTGATTGCATCACATAACTTTTCATGGCCTATAAGAAGGCACCAGCCCTGTCCTTTGCTTCACAACAAGTTTGCTTGCCTGGAGGCAGGTAATCCTGTTCCACTACTACTTGGAAGCTCCCTGATGATTGTTCCCAACACCTGGTACTGAATCTGGCTAGACCTCTTTCACTGCTGCCTGCTCCCTGCTCTGACCTTTGGCTTGATTGACCATTCTTCTGTTTGCTGCCTGCCCCGACCTGGGATCGCCAGACTGCCCCACCTGCATGCTCCAGCCTGGACTCTCTGCTGCCAACGCACCGCAGAGCTGGCTCCAGCTACATGCAACAACCCCTGATGAATTTGCTCTACGTACTCTCCACCTAAATTTCCCTTATTTAATCTTATGGTACCTAGCAGTATGCAAGTCTGTTTGTTTCTGTTAGTTTTAATTTTGTTATGGTGATTTATTTTTGTTTTTCCATGTCTCAGAATCCTACAGTAAGCGTCGCAAACAGCTTTTCTGATGCTAAATTGAAGCACAGAAATGCTAGGTTTGCATGTTTGGACCTTTTGTACTAACCTGAAGTTTCTGAATCTGCACCATCGGCATAGTCTGTTTTTCTTGTTTTTGGCACACAGAAATGGCCAGCACTAGGTATACAGATATGCAGATAGTACGTACTAAAAAATTATGTTTCTATGTGCCTCTCCCCCCCCCACCAAAGCGTCAAGATCTACGTGTGTGAATAATAAAATGTCTTTTTATATTGTTGGCACAGAATGAAGTTGCTATGTATTGACCAACAATGTATTAGATGCTGCAGGGATATTTTATTGTATACTGTGTAGGTTAATAAACTGTATTATTTCCATGGCATGGCTATTATAAATATTATTACACTAACAATTATAGTTACTAACACTAGTTATAATTCAAAAGATACACATAATTCTGTTTGAATTTAAATTGGATTCATCAGGTAGTCAACATGATGCAATGTGTCAAACTTTATTTCAATCATCGAACTATGGGACACATGCATCAAGTCTACATAAAGGTTATCACACCCGTTCCAGTGTTCACTACAATTAAATTAAATTAAATTAAATGGACGTTAACACCAATATACATGACGCCTTCATACACAGGAGGCATTTTTTATTGAAGGTTTGATCTACTGAATATTGACTCCGTTTTAATGGAGTTTGATGTATCTAGGCCTACGAGCCACTGACTTGAACTACCACTGACTTGAATATCCACTTTGCAGTTACATGAATAAGGCCATAAATGAAGGAATACATTGAAACAAATGTAGCACCCTTATCCAACACCCCCCCCCCCTCCCCGTCCCCTCCTACGGGGGACCTGCTCTTCTGGGATAAGTGCCACATGTTCCCAGTGTGGTTGTGCATACCTGTAGGCTCACAGCAGATGGAGTGTTCTTTAGATGGTATAGGGAGGTTCAACAGGACAGGTTCTTAGCTCAGATCTTCCAGGAAAGTGCCTCCATCTTGCAGGGCTTGCAGGGGTTTGTAACCCTGCCCCATAACAGGGCAGGTTCGGGTACTGACAGGCATCGCACCACTGGCATGTGTTCCAGTCAGTACCATTCCAGGCATGACACTCCTAACTGCCGTTAGGCCTGCACCTGGATAGGATAACATTGTATCCTATCCAGTCTGCAACTAATATGCTAGGTGTCTGTGCAGGAGTTTAACCCCAACACTGCCTGTTCCTATTAGGACTTATAATGTTAGGACAAAAGAAAACGGTATAGCCAGGGGCACTAGACTGCACAAATATATTTAAAGCAGCAATCCTCCCGAAGCCTATATGAGTTTAGCTCTTCCAATGTTAGTATCTTGCCCCCCCCCCCCCCCCCGTGCATGTCCTATTTATTTAATTATTTTTTAAACCTACCAGACACATTATTTCAATCACATATCTCCTGAATGGAGCACCAGATTTAAAAAAAAATGGAAGAGCAAGTAAAGATCTATCAAAGTAAGTAAAATTTAAATGTGGAAAAAAGGACATTTAAATTAGACTCCTCCTTTAAAGTATTTCATTTTAAGAACAATGTTTATTATAAATAAGCAAATGTATTGTCAATAAGGATTAATTACAAACAACTATGTAAAAGTAACATGATAGGTCTTCATCAAGCACGTAAAGTAAGGAAACACATGGTTATGATTCTCCCCATTTTCTCGAATATGTTCCCAAACTGTGCAACAACTATAATGCCACATTACACCATTTTGTGTTTATTTGCTGTACATCAGAGAACAGCAGACACCCCAGCAGCAGTTCAATAAATAGGCACAACACTATTGGCAAGGTTAGTAGCTTTGACCGTAGAAGGTCCACCTTGAGAACATGTACAGTAGAGTAGGGGGTAGAATGGAAGAGCCCAGAATGTCTCATCATAGGTGCAGAGGGAGGAGACCAACTGGGAACAAGTACAATTTGGATGGACCTTTTGGCATAGAAAATGTGGGCGTAAAAATGTTCCACAGGGAACACAGAAAAACACCCACAACTACAACAGAAATAGTTTATGTAGTTTATGAGGAATGTAATAGTTTTTAAGGTATAGCTTTTTGTGGCTTTAGCACGCACCACAAGATATATTGTTTTGAAAAGGGTACATATAGTACCAAAGCTCCCTGGTGCTAAAACAGCAGCCATTTTATCCGAGGGAGAAATTCCAATAAAAATAATGGGGTTTTAGTTGATATATCTTGTGCTACTGTTTTGTATCATCATTGTAGCTAGGAGATATGTCTGGCATATGATCCCATAATTGCTATCTACAAGTAGAGAATATATTACTGTGGAAAGCAAATAAATATGCCTTATTTTAAAAATATGTGAAAAAAAAAAAAAATCCAAAATATATATAAATTTCTCTGCTTTAAAACATAGAAGCATGTGCCATACTGTATCTCCCAAAACCAACACATCTGCATCCCATTTTGTTTATTCTTTTTATTTGCTGAAACAATAATCCTCTCTAAAAGAATATTTCCTTGTGGAGCAGTGGTGAAATTTACATAATTTATCAGTCTGTCACCTCTATGTTCAAATATCAGTACAAAAGTACAAATGAGAAACAAGCACAATGCTGTTAGGAATGACTCAGGTGCTTCAAATTCTATTGAACACATAAATAGCATAGGACCTGTACAAAGCATTAATAAAAAGAAGCCTCCTCCTGACATTCCATGGTGTCCTTGAACAAGGAACAAGCACTTACACACAATACATGTTTTAGTTGCATTTGTGATCCAGTAATATATTTTTTCCAAACAATGGCAATGATTGATGCGAGACAACTGTTTAGCTAGGGGCCCACGTCATATGAAAGTGCAATGCACTGTATTCCTGCAACAAATGTGTTACGAAGTACAAAAAACGGGTCTGTGTTTAGTATATACTGTACTAAGAGAAGTTAGCAATTAAATACATTGACAGCATTTCATACCCAGAAAGCTAGGAAATTAATCTGACAAACGGCATATAGGTACCTATGGTTATAGGATAAATTGGAAGCAGCAACACTTGTCTAAAAATGTCATATTATTAAGAAGGACATTTTTCACAAAAGAGACTTTGGTATGATTCACCATTTTATTACTTTTCTTCAGGTTTCTGCACAGCGCACAATGTAAAAATAAAGCCTTGTTGAAAATAAAAAAACTATTATATATTGAGAGACTGAAACTTATATATTTTTCCCTTGAAGGCTTATCTGAGAGATCAAAATTCTAAATCACTTCACTGCACGAAGTGGAAGTCAATCTTTCTCTACTGCTGTGACACTTATTTTCACTAACAACTTTTCTTCTCTACAGGAACATCCTCACCTGCTGTAACTGGCCGTATTCTAAAATGTTATTTCATTAGCACCGGCTGTCATCTATATCTCTTCGCTTTTGACTGAAATCCTCATTTATAGCATTGTATAATGGAAATTACAGGGCACTAGTAAAATGTCAAATCATTTACAAATGGGGAGGTGTACATTATGTATCTGAGCATGTTTAACTGTGAGTCTACTGGAGACATGTGAGAGTACATAATAATTATTACTATTATGAATAAGCGCATCATTATTTATAAGTACAGCATATTCTGTGTGTGTGTGTGTGTACAAAATAGCAAATGATACTAATACAAAAAAATGTTGGGAAAAAAAAAATCTGCCCATCTAGTCTGACAATGCCCCAAGGAGCTAATCAGTTGAGGTAAATCATAAACTTTCTCAGTACCTCTCACATTATGGTCCAATAGAGGATACATACTTTTGAGTGCTGTCATTCTGTTTCTCGTAGAATACAATTTGTCAAAATGTGTGGTACAGTGTGCATGCTAAGATGGCCATTTACAGTTGTACTTCTCCCCTTCTGCTGCTCCACTATGCAAATCCCTACACTGGCTTCCCATATGGTCTAGAATGACATTTTAAACCCTAGTTCTGACTTGCAAAGCTTTCAATGACACTGACCCCACCTTACATCTCAGCCCTCACACCACAAACAATCCCTAAACGCACCCTATGTTCTTCCCACGACATCCACCTCTCCTCCTGTCTTATTATGTCCCTTCACATCCCATCTCTAAGAGTCCTCTGGTGCTGCCCCCTCTCTCTGGAATTCCCTACCACGTACAAAAAGACTCTTCGTTCAGCTTTTAAACATTTAAAAACTCTCAAAATCACCTTTTGAAGGAAGCCTATTTGGCATTCTCCTAACATCCACCTCCCAACCATATTGGTAACAGCAGAGCGGCTGAACCAAACTCCATGCTATCTAACACCCCCTAAAATCCACACCACTAAAGCTCAATAGATCCAGCGGTGCGGCTGAACCATACCCCAGCCTGAGGCACACTCCAATTCCACAATGTGCCGCCACTTTATCTTTTGTTTCTACATTACCCCTTATTCCCTCTAGATTGAAAGCTCTCAACAGCAGGGTCCTCATTACCTTCTGTATCTGTTTGTGCTTGATTGTCATTCTGTTTATGCAATTGATGTCACTCTGTTCCCCCACTGTACCGCGCTGCGGCATATGTTGGTGCTTTACAAATAAACAATAATAATGTAGCCACTATTATTGCACCTACTGGCACCAGCATGTTAACAGCATGACAGCGCCGTCCCTTTCTCATCATTGAGCGTTCATGGGGTGACCACTACTTGTTTTATTTACTATCCAATAGTATCAGTACTAAAAATGTATTTCTAGTCACAAACTATTGGTTCTACTGCCTATTTAAAGACCACTTTGTATAACCCATTCTACTTTATAAGCATAAATATTGTGTTATGGATTAGAATAGCTTTACCCCAATGGTACCCCATTTATTTGCCATTAACCCCAATGGTAAATAAATGTAAAACATGTCACGTACAGAACCACTACTTTTATTAGGTCTGTTCATCCACTGCACAGTTATGGACAGTTCATCCCCTGAATAGATCTGCATCACAGAGCAGTCTCTTACAACATACAGTAAATAGGTACAGGCCTATATTTATTTAACAGTCCTTTCATATGACACCTTCTAGCAGTGGAAGACAACTTGCAGCCCATTGACTTGAAAATATGTCCCTATGTGCACTGCATAATAATCATGTGTGTGTGTATATTTGTATTTAGTATAGAATATCAAGGCTCACCAGAAAAAATACCTCAGCTGAACTTAAGAATAACTGAAATTTACTCAATATTGAAGGAAGCTGACATTTTGTTCCTGCAGAATCTTCCATCACCATAAAAAATTGTGAGTGCAGTGTTTATCTACCACTTTCTGTGTTTTCTGGGAGATACTCCGGACTATTGATGTGTTCAGTAAGAAAATTACAAAAAACAGTTAAACAGTGATAAGAGTATAACGCAATATGTACTCACACGGGCCTGTGTGGTACTGGGTAGTACTATTGATATCTTTATTTTCTTTCTCTCCTTCTTGCTAGTCAGTCATGCTCCTTCTCCCTCTGTACATCATGGATAGACCACTCATGGCGCCTGTTGTGGAAGACCGCGCCACACAGATGAATAAAAATACGTTTATTTGGCAAAGAATGTTAGACAACAATTCGCTAAAAAAACTGCTCAGGGACGCCGACATTAACCTCCCGCTCTCCGGTGCAGTGTGCTCCTGTTCGCCGCGTCCGGTCTACAGGACTGTTCACTGTCAGTGCAGGCGCAAGCTATGGTGTCCTCGAGTAGACACACAACTTCTGGTCCAGGTATCTGCACACACAACGCGTGTTTCGGATAATTGAATCCTTCGTCAGGTGTGGCGGACATCTTGTTCCACCTCGCGCATGCGCAGGAGTCAGCATAGCGGCGGACATTACACCCAGGGCTCCGCAAGTGAACTACAGCTCCCAGCAGCTCCAGGGGCTATTAGTCAGGTGATGCACCACAGCCAATAGGGTTGCTAGGATCTTGGCAGCGAGATAGATACATTTGGCGCGCTGAGTGGGACCACGCCAGAAGGAGCCAGAACAGAGAAGGGGAACGTAGGGTCTGAGTGTCAGTGGCACTCAGATTAGGCCAGGGTCCCAGGTATGCCCCACTCAAGTGAGCTTGTTGTTGCTTCAGGGAAGGCCCTACATAGAGACGCTTCCCCATTTACTGGGTAGTGTCAAGGACACAGAGGAAGACGCCGCGAGGTGATTTCTCCCTTTGGTCTGGGATCAGACCACCTATAAACACAGACTCTTAAAGGTGGGACCCACCTACCGGAGACCACCCAGCGCCAAGGTGGACGCCATTGTGGACGGTGATATCGCTGGATCAGCGGATCCCCATCGTTAAGTCGGCCGCACTGAGTACTGGAGTACTCGGCAGGTACCTCACAAAGTGCACCAACAACTCACGGGGTAGCACTACTTCCTACACTTTTGGGTGGGCCTGAACATTGCGGAAAAGGACATCATGGTATTGGTGCCTAGCACCTAATGTACTTTGGGGACACTCATTGGTGTACTGAGTTGGGGGTTGTTATACTGTGTGGTACAGGGTACTGTTGATGGTGTATAGTAAAGGTTGTTATTATATATACAGACGTGTGTGTGTGTATTACTGATATTGTTCCTGGGAGGGGCTTATCCTGCTGCGTCAGGATTCCTTTCAGGTGGAGGCGCTGCATCGAGATGGATATCCATGCACCCTAGGCTCCCAGTGGCAGAGGCTCCGGCCTTCTGTGAGCCAACAGGTAACGGCAGTACCGGTAGTCTCTTTAGTAAGGGGGAAAGAGGGCTACATATGCTAAAAGTCAATAAATGTCCTCTTTGATTAAAGTTACACCAATCAGACAATTCCTGCAATTCAAGAGAAATTGTAGTGATGTCCAGACTTTTGAAATAAGATTACGAGAGATGACACAGCGACTTAAAGCTAGAGGCTGATCAAATTAATCTATTAATAGAGGTTAATTGCAAGCAAAACATTTCATGTTCTGATCTTCTATTTTCGATGAGGTCTTATAAGATTCATCACAGGTTATTTAACACATTGGAATGACTTGTGTAGGATATTAGATAAACAGGGTTATTTAGGATCTGAAGGCAGTCTTACGTGATTATACACAAATGATAGGTACACAGTCTACATATCTCAAAGACATTCTTTTTAAGTCATTTTGGTAAGACGCCTTCAGATACTTGATGGTTAGGCAATCATAAAAATATTCCTAAAGGGAATTTTCCCTGTGGTGTATATGTAATGGACCCGATGCAAATTTAAAAAGTATACTGTTAAAGCTTTTTATTGCAAATAAATAGGTCTTAATTATGTTGCAGTATGTCCTTGTAACTTGATCTACAGTATGTAGGAAAAACCAGAAGACAATTTAAATTCAGGGCAATAGAACATGTGAATGCAATTTTGAAGAATGATTAATGAATTTAAATTGCTAAACATTTCAATGAGTCACCAATGATCTCCTAAACATTTTAGAATCTCTGGCATTGAACATGATAATATTGGTATTTGACAAGGCAATTGAGATTGGACTTCAACATACAGATCAATGTGGATTCTCTTTGCAATAAATACCCTCTCTTTCAGTAGCTTTAATGAAGAACTGTGTTTTCTATGTGTAGCTAAGCCTCCTTAGGCTACTAATTATCTGGCCCCTCTAGCACTGTAAGTCCCAGTAAAGAGTGGGCATGGTTGTATTGTTATATGTGTGCTACCTAATAAAGTTCAGGTGTATCCTGGTATTACAAGGGGGTGGGGGGCTATGACTTATAGGAGGCCATCTTACAAGCCACTCTTCTGGAAAGGAGGGGGTTTCCATCTAGAGTTTAGAGTAAGTGTTTTTGGGAGTTAGTTCTGTGCTGCATTCCCTGCTATGAGGACACAGCAGTAAGCCTCTCCTGGATAGGAGGGGCCTGGGGCCTTAACCTGTTAGGGGGTAAGGTATGTTGAGGAGGGGTGCTCAAGGCCTCAAGCCTGGGGTACTGCCTTCAGGAAAAGAAGCCTGTATGCTGTACTTAGCCCAATAAACCTCAGTTATATCAACTCTGGTGTGATGTTTGATGTGTTAATTATCAAGAAGAGTTGCCCCTGAGCTGCACCAGGATCCTCCTGGACCGCTGGACCATCCCTGATAACCTGTTCTCATGTCTCCCTATACCACCGCAGAGATCTCTGTTCAATCTAACAGGTATGCACCAGCACCAGAATACACCAGTAGCTACATAATCTCACATAGGGTGGGGGAAAAGGTGCTACAAATGGAGGCACTGCTGAGATAGAATCAGGACTGACTTTTGCAGCAAGGAGGAAAAGAAGGAACTCTTCAATCTACATGCAAGTGAACCTCTGTTTGAGCAGCTGCAGCCATGCTAACACAGCACCCGAAAAGGGACCCGTATCATGTGCTTTATCAATGTAAAATGGTGGTTCCCGCCAAAAACAGGAGACCACTTGGCAGCTTGTGCAAAGTTGCAAGACTCTGTTGCAAATTGCTGGGTTGGTGCAAAGCCTAGCCATGCCATCCTGGCAGAATTATCCGGGATTGGCCCGAAAGCCAAGTCACACCCTTTTCTCCACAGCCCTACTATTGCATTACCAGAGGGAGGAGCTGAAGGCATATCTATCTGCTTCGAGCCGCGGATGTGGGGAGTTAGCCACAGTCGCAGGTAGTAGTATTGCTGCACAGATGCACTCCTACTCGCTCCCTCCCAAATAGCTGCGACGATGGATGAGAAAAAAGGCACTCACTTAGTTCTCCACGGAGTGCTGCTTTTACTGCCCCACGATGGGGAGAACTCACTCCGGTTGGTCTGCCCATTGTGTGAACGGGTGGGCATGCACTGGGATCCACTTCCCGGTGCTCTGAATGCCACGCACCGTACCTTCGCCTCCAGGGCCCTGGAGCGGAGACATCTAAGACCCTGCAGAACTCTGGGGGACTTCCCGATATCCACGGGTTTCTCCAAAGACTGATAGAGATGGCTAGACAGTCGTCCAAGAGCTACCAGCCCGATTTCTGGATAATGCTTCAGCACCTGCTCGATTCCGAAATCCGTATGGGAGCCGCAGTTCCCAAAGTATGGACGCTGAGCAGGCTCCCTTGGAGCCCTGGGAACTGACTTCAGACCCTGAGGAGTTAATTGTGACAACCGATACAGGGCCCGGTCCCCTCTACCTATTTCCCCGGTAATGGCTGTGGCCCCCTCTTGTGTGACGGTTACCCCAATTGTGATGGTTAAAGTGTCTGAAGGGGCGGAACCTCTACCGTGGTGGGACCCACTATTTAGGGGATATGTGCCGCATCTAAAACTGACCCAGTTTGTGCTGGAAAGGGGTTCCCAGACCGATCATTGGTGGAAGGAGAGCCAGTTCTATGAAATTCTGCAGGAGGCAGAAATTATGCGGGTGCGCTGTACAAAAATGGAGGCAAGCCTTTTCTCAAAACCAGAGGGAGAGGAATCAGTTAGTGAGCCTCTATGGAAAGGATCCATCTACTGGGTATTGCCAGGTCAGGCCTACGGGCATAATTTAACCAAGAGTAGTCACGCTGATAGTGTGTTGGTTCAAAAGTTTAGACTGGAAGGGTATGATTATCCCTACCTTCCTGAATCTCTACTGCGAACAGCTGAAGTTTACCGGGATGAGTGGGTGTGCGCAGCCATAATAGATTACATGAAGGTGCAGGCCAACAATAGTATGCACAACAGGGAAGACAGAACCTGCTATTTAATGAAAGTTGGCAGGTAGGCCGCAGGGTCCACTTTGATACAGTGGAGAAAATTGGGGGTCTGGGCGCAAGCGCTGCTATTCAGTGACGGTATCGGATAGTAAAGGGAATCTTATGCTCAAGCCAGACCCAGCTCACTATTACAGATGGTCTTAAAGTACTGTTATGCCATGTTGTAATGTTGACTGACATTTTATTTTCATTGTATAAATATGTGGTGGATGTTATACCCTCATGCGGGTCATGCGGGATTTCAAAACTAGAGGGAGGATGTAGCCAAGCCTCCTTAGGCTACTATTTCTTTGGCCCCTTTAGCACTGTAAGTCCCAGTAAAGAGTGGGCAGTGGTGGGAACAAATCCTGCAGGGCCTGGTTATCTTGTTATATGTGTGTTACTTAATAAAGTTCAGGAGTAGCCTTGTATTACAAGGGGGGCCTATGAATGCTAGGAGGCCGACTAACAAGCCACTCCCCTGGGAAGGAGGGGGTTTCCCTCTAGAGTTTAGAGTAAGTGTTTCAGGGAGTTAGTTCTGTGCTGCACTCCCTCCTATGAGGACCCAGTAGTGAGCCTCTCCTGGATAGCTGTGAGCTGAGGCCTTGCCCTGTTAGGGGGTAAGTTATGATGAGGAAGGGTGCTCAAGGCCTCAAGCCTGGGGTACTGTATTCAGGGAAAGAAGCCTGTATGTTGTACTGAACCCAATAAACCCCAGTTATATCATCTATGGTGTGATGTTTGAAGTGTGAACTATCAAGAAGAGTTGTCTCTGAGGTTCAACCTGGCTGCACCAGGATCCTCCTGGGCTGGAGGCGCTTCGCTGACTAATGGACCATCCCTGATTGCCTATCCTGATGTCTCCCTATATCACCGCAGAGATCTCAGGGGCCTTCTGTTCTACCTCACAGGTATGCACCAGCACCAGAATACACCAATACCTACATCATCTCACATAGGGTGGGGGAAAAGGTGCTACATATGTTTTTTGTAATCTATTATATTTTTTCCTCTAGTATTTTATAAATGTGTATAAATGTATTACTTTGTTCAACTTCTAATTCAACAGAGTTTAAAGTTTGAGCTTGGTCACATTTGATTGTCATTACACAGAAGAATCTCCCTGCGAGGATGCCAAACATGCATTAGTACCATGTGCCTGAAACATACCTTACCATGACAGTTAAACTGTATATGAATGATTCGCCATGTCTTATTCAGAACTGGAGCAAGCTGCATGGTTACGGGATTGTGAGTAATAAAAATCTGTCAATTGGTTACAGTACATAGAGGCAGAAGAGAGTAAATACAGTAGACTTTGTATAAAGGAACAAATTATATGAGAGATCACTTCCGATATAGGGGCCTATGCAGTAAACGGCGATAAGCCCCATCTCGCCAGTTTTTTGGCAAATATGCCTACTGCGATTCAGTAAGTGCCGAAAAGCTGGCGAGATAAGGAAAATGTGCCGGTTTTTTTAGGCGGAAATTTAAACTCGCCGCGCGCTTGGCGAGAAGCCCTACCCTCGCCAGTTTTCTAAGTCGCTGTATTCTAGTAGCGCCGATCAGCATCTTGGCGCTGATCGTCGCTCTAGAATGGGGAAATGTTCTCCAAAACGCCCCGCCACAAAAAAGTTGGCAAGAAGCTGGGGCTGAGCAGCTATAGGGGACTTAGAAAAAATCAGGCCCTTTTCCTGCCTTGGATTGATGCCGGGGGTCTCCGGAGCTGATACCCATTAATACCAGCACCGGAGACCCCCAGCATGCATCCGAGCCAGGAAAAATGCACTAACAGTCACTTCATTACCTTAGAGGCTAACCGCAAAGGCAATGAAGGGGTTAAGTAACATTAGCATGTTTATTGGGTTTCAATTGCCCCCAATAAACATCGCAATACACAACACACCCACCCCCTGTGCCCCCAACAACTCCTATACCCCCTTATATACATTACATCTATTATTATTTTAGGCACAGGAATGATACTAGAGGCCAGCGGTGGCCCTCGGGTGTTCCCGCAGGTGTCTGGGGGTCACCGCTTGGCAGCAGTACCAATTCTGTGCCACAAAAAATAAATAACAAATACATAAATAATTTTAAATAAATGACCTCCCATCCCCCCCGTAGCACCAAAAACACATAAAGTAAAGTAATGGGCAAAATAACTATTAAACATACAAACATACAGTTATCGCTCAATACCCAAACATACAGATTAGTATTAGGCTCCAGGTGCGTAGGGAGAAATTGAGGCACAAACAAAAATGGTGAACAGAGTCACCTAGATCCCTATTAGCACGCACTCATGGTGCACAAGTATATTAGCAAGGATGAATATCCACTGATTTAACAAGTGTCCCACCCCACTACCCCAATGAGGGTATAACAATAATGACAGACGAGAAGTCTGTGTAAAAACAGAAAATAACAAAACTTTAATGTTGACAAGTAGTCACGCCGAAACAAGTGTAAGTATGTACATGTGAATTAAAAGAGGAATAAAAAATGATCCCCTGAGGGGAGGGTGCCAGGTAAGAAACTGGTGGTGAGATCAATCAGCTTAATAGCTATAGGGGCTATGCACTAAGCAGTGATAAGTCATTTTAAGAGCGCAAAGTGCTCTTAGGACGTGAAGTTCCGCCGAGTGCTATTCACTAAGCCGCGCAAACAGGCACTTTGCGCTCTAAAACTGAATTATTCCTGGAAATTTTTCAAAGTCCAACTTTGCTCGTACGATGAGCTGTTTGTGCTGAATCCTGCCCTTCTGCGTGATTCACTAAGCAACGCAAACTTATCGTACGTATAAAGAAAAAATAAAGTTGGACTCAGTAATAATATATGCGCCTGGATGAAAACTGGTTAAAGGACAGACAAAAGAGGGTTGACATAAATGGAACTTTTTCAGGTTGGGCTAAAGTCGTGAGTGGAGTACCTCAGGGATCGGTACTGGGACCCCTGCTTTTTAACTTGTTTATTAATGACCTTGAGGTTGGGATCGAGAGCAAAGTCTCCATCTTTGCTGATGATACTAAATTGTGTAAGGTAATAGAATCAGAGCAGGATGTAATTTCTCTTCAGAAGGACTTGGAGAGACAGGAAACGTGGGCAGGTAAATGGCAGATGAGGTTTAATACAGATAAATGTAAGGTTATGCATTTGGGATACAAGAATAAAAAGGCCACTTACAAATTAAATGGAGATATATTGGGGGAATCCTTGATGGAGAAGGATTTAGGAGTGCTTGTAGACAACAGGCTTAGCAATAGTGCCCAATGTCATGCAGTAGCTGCAAAGGCAAACAAGATCTTATCTTGCATCAAACGGGCAATGGATGGAAGGGAAGTAAACATAATTATGCCCCTTTACAAAGCATTAGTAAGACCACACCTTGAATATGGAATACAATTTTGGGCACCAATCCTAAGAAAATACATTATGGAACTAGAGAGAGTGCAGAGAAGAGCCACCAAATTAATAAAGGGGATGGACATTCTAGCTTATGAGGAGAGGCTAGCTAAATTAGATTTATTTACATTAGAAAAGAGGCGTCTAAGAGGGGATATGATAACTATATACAAATATATTCAGGGACAATACAAATAGCTTTCAAAAGAACTTTTCATCCCACGGGCAGTACAAAGGACTCGGGGCCATCCCTTAAGGTTGGAGGAAAGGAAATTTCACCAGCAACAAAGGAAAGGGTTCTTTACAGTAAGGGCAGTTAAAATGTGGAAATCATTACCCATGGAGACTGTGATGGCAGATACAATAGATTTGTTCAAAAAAAGGTTGGACATATTTTTAGATGGGAAAGGTATACAGGGGTATACCAAATAAGTATACATGGGAAGGATATTGATCCAGGGATTAATCCGATTGCCAATTCTTGGAGTCAGGAAGGAATTAATTTCCCCCCTTAATGGGGTTTTTTGTTTGCTTTCCTCTGGATCAATAAGTATAGATATAGGATAAAGTATCTGTTGTCTAAATTTAGCATAGGTTGAACTTGATGGACAGAAGTCTTTTTTCAACCTCATCTACTATGTAACTATGTAACTATGTACGTGAAAGTTGCGCGGAATAAAGCTCACCAGCTAAAGGCAGGTGATAAAAAAAGCAGGACTTAGAAAAAATTCTTTGTTTACCTTTTTGCAGAAGCAAAACCCATACAACATGCCGGTGGGTGTCCCCGGCTGACTCCGCGGCCGTCCCGGGGTACCCGCGGGCCAGAGGTACCAATGTTGTGCCTACAAAAATACTAAACATTATTTCTAACTAAATACACCCCCCTAACACATACAGCAAAATAAGGTGCAAAATAACTATTATCCAGATATGGATAATAGATTATTTGCCCATTATTAAACACTGCATTAGCATACCTAAATAAAGTAAATAAAAACAGTAGGCAGCTAATCCAATGAATACAAGCAATAACAACATCAACAATGAATTAATTAAACCATTAACCAATGAAACCAATTAATTCCTGAACCAACTCAAAATGAATAGTAACACTAACCAATAAAACCAATGAATTACTACAACATTTATGAATGTAAACATTAAAAGACAAAGAAATACATTCAAACAATATCTGAAATAACCATAAAACGCATTAGCTAACATAATACAACATTAACTACAAACGAACACTAGTCGCAAACATTTTATTACCATTAAGCAGGAAAAAAACAAATAATCACATCCACATAAGAAAGTGACATTAAAAAAACCAACAGCAATACCAAGCCACAAATGCCCCCAAATATTGTCATAATAATGTATTCATCTGTTTACCTTTTTGCAGGCGCAAAACCCATACAACAGGCTGGCGGGTGTCCCCGGCTGACCCCGCGGGGTCCCCGAGGGAGGCAGTGGGTCGCGCGGGTGTCCCCGGCTGACCCCGCGGCTGTCCCGGGGTTCCCGCAGGAGTCCCGGGGTACCCGTGGGCCAGCGGTACCAATGTTGGGCCTACAAAAATACTAAACATTATTTCTAACTAAATACACCCCCCTAACACATACAGTACAATAATGTGCAAAATAACTATTATCCAGATATGGATAATAGATTATTTGCCCATTATTAAACACTGCATTAGCATACCTAAATAAAGTAAATAAAAACAGTAGCCAGCTAATCCAATGAATACAAGCAGTAACAACATCAACAATGAATTAATTAAACCATTAACCAATGAAACCAATTAATTCCTAAACCAACTCAAAATGAATAGTAACACTAACCAATCAAACCAATGAATTACTACAACATTAATGAATGTAAACATTAAAAGACAGATGTAGCCAGGTCCCCCAGGTTACCCTTATCTCCGCATGGTGGAAGGTTGCAGCGTGTAGGGAGTGCTCCGGTACATCGGAGGCTCCTTGGCAACCCGAGAAGTAGGGCGCCACCATATTGGTGTTCGCACATGCACGGTGAGCCCGTGGAGGTGGTGAGGGAGCAGAGGTCGCGCATGCGCAGCACGAGATTGCAAAGCCCGCGAAAGAGGAGCGGCTCCTATACGGTGGAGCGCACAGGACTACGAATCCCAGCAGCCATAGCGAGACCAGGTGATGCCAAGGAGCCAATAGGGTTGCGGGCATAACGGGAGGAAGGGTTTAGAGGTTGCGCAGGGGAGCACGCCGGGCAGAACCGACCGGGAGGAGGAAAGGGAAAGGCGCTCAGTGTGTAGGGAGGCCGACAGCCCCTTCACTAGGCCCCATCCCCCTGGCCCAGTTAGGCCCTGAGTTCACGTAGAGTGGAGCGGAAGTAGGGACAGGCCCTCAGATAGGAGACAGTTCCCTTTAGTATCTGCGGGAGAGTTATACACCCAGAGACTGATGCAATATCAACCCAGAGGTTTGGGCTCAGACCTCGGCCGCACAGCAGCCCACCGGGTGGGATCGCCCCGGAGGGTGCTCCTGGAATTCCTGCGACGTCTGATCCTTTGTGAAGTTCCTTGGCAGGCCCGAGCGCTGGAGCGCTCGGCAGGTAACATCAGCAAGTGCACAACTATACATATATATATCAGGATAGTGGCTGCGCAGTCACACACATATACCTCACTTTGGGGGTGGGTGAATATTGAGTGTGGGAACTGGACACGGTGTGGGTGCACGGTGAAGAGGTCGCATCCTGCGAGACGCAGTAACATAGTGTCTCCTCTAGGGAGGGACACCTGTTGATTACATGCAAGGTTGCGGTTGCGTTAGTAAAGTCATTGGTTATTTTATATGCTGTGTGTGTGGAGTAATACATTATTGTCCTGTGAGGCACAACTCCTACTCTACTGGGAGCCATCGCAGGTGGAGGCGCTGCACTAAGTAAGAGGTTATCAGTATTCACACGAGGTGCCCCAGGCTCTCCGTGGCGGAGGCTTAGGCCCCGTGAGCCAACAGGTTGCACAGCATTGGTAGCATTGTTTTCAATAGGAAGCAGGGCTACACAAAGAAATACATTCAAACAATATCTGAAATAACCATAAAATGCATTAGCTAACATAATACAACATTAACTACAAACGAACACCAATCGCAAACATTTTATTACCATTAAGCAGGAAAAAAACAAACAATCACTTCCACATAAGAAACTGACATAAAAAAAAACAACAGCAATACCAAGCCACAAATGCCCCCCAAATATTGTCATAATAATGTATTCATCTGTACCCTAAAGTGGTACAGATTAATATATTATCAGTCAATGTGCCTCCCCCCGAAAATTCAAAAAACATATCCAATGAAGAAACCGGTCAAAAGAGACATTTACAAACATTCAATATAATACTTACCATTAGAAGCGGTGGCCCTCCGACTCCCGGGATAACATGAAGCTCACGTACCTTGAAGGCCTCCAACAGCATCCGATGCCATCCGCCATGAATATCCGGATCAGGTACCCAAATCTTCTTTTTTCTTTCTTTAATCACCTTCTTCTATCTTCATCTGTCACCATTTCTTGATCTTCTTTATCTTCTATCTTCATCTGTCAATCCAAAAAAGCCCATGGTAAATCCCAACCGATGTTGTCGTGTTCTTGGGCTCAAATGAGGCGTCACGGCCTTAAATGGGCTTGTGACGTCACATTTAGCCTCAAAATGGTTAACAGCCACCTGATTGGCTGTTCAAACCATGTTCCGACTTAAAACATTTTTTTTGACATGACGTCACTTAAAGGGAATGATGCCAGCCAATCAGAATGGTTGTGCTTCATTTGCCTTTAAGATGACGTGACGAAGCCGGCGTCACATGGTATTTCAGCCAATCAGAATGTGGGAACCCATTCCATACTCTGATTGGCTGAAATACCATGTGACGCCGGCCATCTTGGATTTAGTGAAGTCATCTTAAAGGCAAATGAAGCACAGCCATTCTGATTTGCTGGCATCATTCCCTTTAAGTGACGTCATGTAAAAAAAAAAAAAAATGTTACCGTCAGAACATGGTTTGAACAGCCAATCAGGTAGCTGTTAACCATTTTGAGGCTAAATGTGATGTCACAAGCACTATTTATGCAGAATCTCCATGCAAATGTCACAGGCGGCTTATTTTTTCTATCAGCCAGCGTACGGGAAGTTTCAGTGTGCTAGCAGAGGGAAAAAACATTGAACGAACGATAAGCCAGTTTTGGGCACGTCCAATAGAAAATGAGCTGAGGGCCTTAGTGAATCGCGCCGCCTGCTTCATTTTTTATCGGACGTGATCATTTTTTTCAGGCCGGCGCGAAAGCACGGAGTTTAGTGCATAGCCCCCTATATTATGATTCCCATAGCATCACTACTCAAAATAATGTGGTGGTGCGATATATACAATTGATATAGCCCTGCTAAGGTGTACACTCCACTATCTGAATGCACATGTGGTATATAATCAGTTGCAGCAACAGCAGAGGTAGGTATAGTAACGTGTGCGGTTTATAACCGCATGCACACTATGGGGGCTATGCACTAAGCTCCGTTAAGTCACTTTTAGACCGCAAAGTGCTCTTAGAACGTGCTTTTGCGCTCAACCCGATGCACTAAGCAACGCAAACAGGCACTTTGCGATCTAAAAATGACTTTTTTCAAGAATTTTTTCTAAGTCCAACTTTGCTCGTTCGCAACTTTGTTTGCGTTAAATTCTGCCCTTAAGCGGGATGCCCTAAGCAACGCAACCTTAGCGTACACGAAAGTTGCGTTGATCAGAACACGCCAGGTCAGAGTAGACGCAAAGAAATCTGGACTTAGAAAAAATTCTTGCTTTTTATTTTTGCATGCGCAAAACCCATACAGCAGGTCGGCGGGTGTCCCCGGCTGACTCCGCGGGTGTCCGGGGGTCCCCGGCTCACCAAGTGGGGGTCCCTGCGGGAGTGCGGGGGTCCCTGTGGGAGTCTGGGGGTCTCCGCGACCGTCCCGGGGTCTCCGCGGGAGTCCCGGGGTACCCGCGGGCCTTCGGTACCAATGTTGCACCTCCAAAAATAATAAAAAAGAATTATAACTAAATACATCCCCCTAACACATACTATACAGTAATGGCCAAAATTACTATTATCCAAATATGGATAATAATGCATTTGGCTATTTTAAATACATATAACATTCAATAAATACAGTCAAAACATATTACACTTACCTTTTACAGGCACCGAAGATGAAGGCCGTCTTCATCCTCATATTCTTTCTGCCCATGCCCCTCCGGTGCTTCAAAACATGCACAACAATCACAATAGCCAATGTAATGTCCCCTAACCCCTTAATCACCATAGCGGTTATTAACCGCTACAGTCATTAAGGGGTTAACCCACCCTCACCCACCACTCGGGAGGCCTACATACCCTCCCCCACTAACCCCCCACCCCGTGAGGCCTAACCACCCTCACCCACTACCCACAAGGGAGGCCTACCCACATACCCTTGGGGCCAATACACCCTCCCCACCCACCCCCCCAACACATACAGTACAATAATGTGCAAAATAACTATTATCCAGATATGGATAATATATTATTTGCCCATTATGAAACACATAAAACATGCATAAATCAAAACATGAATTTTTAATCTTAAAATCACCACATTGCATGTTACAATAAATCCAGCATCTATTGTAAATATAAGGCAACAAATCAGCAGCTCCACAAATGTATATGAAATGTCACACAATTGCATTGAGTGTGTACATGATGCAATTAATCTGTGCATCATGTAA
>NC_134486.1:164627112-164629612 GCF_040206685.1 Ascaphus truei
GTGTGTGTGTGTGTGTGTGTGTGTGTGACTCTGTGACTGAGTGTGTTTGTGTGTGTGTGTGTGTGTGTGTGTGTGTGTGTGTGTGTGTGTGTGTGTGTGTGTGACTCTGTGACTTAGTGTGTGACTCTGTGACTGAGTGTGTGTGTGTGTGTGTGTGTGCCACTGTGACTGAGTGTGTGTGTGACTCTGTGACTGAGTGTGTGTGTGATTCTGTGTGTGTGACTCTGTGACTGAGTATGTGACTCTGTGACTGAGTGTGTGTGTGTGTGTGTGTGTGTGTGTGTGTGCCTCTGTGACTGAGTGTGTGTGTGACTCTGTGACTGAGTGTGTGTGTGACTCTGTGACTGAGTGTGTGACTCTGTGACTGAGTGTGTGACTCTGTGACTGAGTGTGTGTGTGACTCTGTGACTGAGTGTTTGTGTGACTCTGTGACTGAGTGTGTGTGTGACTTTGTGACTGAGTGTGTGTGTGATTCTGTGACTGAGTGTGTGTGTACAGACACCCACAGCCGCCTGCCCACCCACCTTCACCGTATCCCATACTCCCACATGCCCCTCAAATGTCCCCCACATGCCTCTGAATCCCCCCCTCGTGCCTCTGATGTACCGCTGCTCCGTTGTCCCGCGCGCCCCTCCGATGTCCCGCTGCTCCGTTGTCCCGCGCGCCCCTCCGATGTCCCGCTGCTCCGTTGTCCCGCGCGCCCCTCTGATGTCCCGTTGCTCCGTTGTCCCGCGCGCCCCTCCGATGTCCCGCTGTTCCGTTGTCCCGCGCGCCCCTCCGATGTTCCGCTGTTCCGATGTCCCGTTGCTCCGTTGTCCCGAGCGCCCCTCCGATGTCCCGCTGCTCCGTTGTCCCGCGCGCCCCTCCGATGTCCCGCTGTTCCGTTGTCCCGCGCGCCCCTCCGATGTTCCGCTGTTCCGATGTCCCGTTGCTCCGTTGTCCCGCGCGCCCCTCAGATGTCCCGCTGCTCCGTTGTCCCGCGCGCCCCTCCGATGTCCCGCTGCTCCGCTGTACCGCTGCTCCGTTGTCCCGCGCGCCCCTCCGATGTCCCGCTGCTCCGTTGTCCCGCTGTTCCGTTATCCCACGCGCCCCTCCGATGTCCCGCTGTTCCGTTGTCCCGCGCGCCCCTCCGATGTCCCGCTGTTCCGTTGTCCCGCGCGCCCCTCCGATGTCCCGCTGTTCCGTTGTCCCGCGCGCCCCTCCGATGTCCCGCTGTTCCGTTGTCCCGCTGTTCCGTTGTCCCGCGCGCCCCTCCGATGTCCCGCTGCTCCGTTGTCCCGCGCGCCCCTCTGATGTCCCACTGCTCCATTTCTTGTGTGTGTGTGTGTGACTCTGTGACTGAGTGTGTGACTCTGTGACTCTGTGACTGAGTGTGTGTGTGTGCCTCTGTGACTGAGTGTGTGTGTGACTCTGTGACTGAGTGTGTGACCCTGTGACTGAGTGACTCTGACTGAGTGTGTGTGTGTGTGTGTGTGTGTGTGTGTGTGTGTGTGTGTGTGTGTGTGTGTGTGTGTGTGTGTGTGTGTGTGTGTGTGACTTACTGTGACTGAGTGTGTGTGTGTGTGTGTGTGTGTGTGTGTGTGTGTGTGTGTGTGTGTGTGTGTGTGTGTGTGTGTGTGTGTGTGTGTGTGTGTGTGTGTGTGTGTGTGTGTGTGTGTGTGACTCTGTGACTGAGTGTGTGTGTGTGTGTGTGTGTGTGTGTGTGTGTGTGACTCTGTGACTGAGTGTGTGTGTGACTCTGTGACTGAGTGTGTGAGTGACTCTGTGTGTGTGACTCTGTGACTGAGTGTGTGACTCTGTGACTCTGTGACGGAGTGTGTGTGTGACTCTGTGACTGAGTGTGTGTGTGACTCTGTGACTGATTGTGTGTGTGACTCTGTGACTGAGTGTGTGTGTACAGACACCCACCCACAGCCACCTGCCCACCCACCTTCACCGTATCCCATACTCCCACATGCCCCTCAAATGTCCCCCACATGCCTCTGAATCCCCCCCTCGTGCCTCCGATGTCCCGCTGCTCCGTTGTCCCGCGCGCCCCTCCGATGTCCCGCTGCTCCGTTGTCCCTCGCGCCCCTCCGATGTCCCGCTGTCCCGCGCGCCCCTCCGATGTCCCGCTGTTCTGTTGTCCCGCGCGCCCCTCTGATGGTCCGCTGTTCCGTTGTCCCGCGCGCCCCTCTGATGTCCCGCTGCTCCGCTGTCCCGCTGCTCCGTTGTCCCGCGCGCCCCTCCGATATCCCGCTGTTCCGTTGTCCCGCGCGCCCCTCCGATGTCCCGCTGTTCCGTTGTCCCGCGCGCCCCTCCGATGTCCCGCTGTTCCGTTGTCCCGCGCGCCCCTCCGATGTCCCGCTGTTCCGTTGTCCCGCGCGCCCCTCCGATGTCCCGCTGTTCCTTTGTCCCGCGCGCCCCTCCGATGTCCCGCTGTTCCGTTGTCCCGCGCGCCCCTCTGATGTCCCGCTGTTCCTTTGTCCCGCGCGCCCCTCCGATGTCCCGCTGTTCCGTT
>NC_134486.1:164674612-164677112 GCF_040206685.1 Ascaphus truei
TGTGTCTGTGTGTGTGTCTGTCTGTCTGTGTGTGTGTGTGTGTGTGTGTGTGTGTGTGTGTGTGTGTGTGTGTGTGTGTGTGTGTGTGTGTGTGTGTGTGTGTGTGTGTGTGTGTGTGTGTGTGTGTATGTGTGTGACTGACTGTGTGTGTGACTCTGTGACTGAGTGTGTCTGACTGAGTGTGTGTGTGTGTGTGTGTGTGTGTTTGATTGTGTGTGTGTGTGTGTATGACTGACTGTTTGTGTGTCTGACTGACTTACTGACTGAGTGTGTGTGTGTGTGTGTGTGTGTGTGTGTGTGTGTTTGTGTGACTGACTGAGTGTGTGTGTGTGTGTGTGTGTGTGTGTGTGTGTGTGTGTGTGTGTGTGTGTGTGTGTGTGTGTGTGTGTGTGTGTGTGTGTGTGTGTGTGTGTGACTGACTGTGTGTGTGACTCTGTGACTGAGTGTGTGTGTGTGTGTGTGTGTGTGTGTGTGTGTGTGTGTGTGTGTGTGTGTGTGTGTGTGTGTGTGTGTGTGTGTGTGACTGACTGTGTGTGTGACTATGTGACTGAGTGTGTCTGACTGAGTGTGTGTGTGTGTGTGTGTGTGTGTGTGTGTGTGTGTGTGTGTGTGTGTGTGTGTGTGTGTGTGTGTGTGTGTGTGTGTGTGTGTTTGTGTGACTGACTGTGTGTGTGTGTGTGTGTGTGTGTGTGTGTGTGTGTGTGTGTGTGTGTGTGTGTGTGTGTGTGTGTGTGTGTGTGTGTGTGTGTGTGACTGAGTGTGTGTGTATGACTGACTGTGTGTGTGTCTGACTGACTGTGTGTGTGTGTGTGTGTGTGTGTGTGTGTGTGTGTGTGTGTGTGTGTGTGTGTGTGTGTGTGTGTGTGTGTGTGTGTGTGACTGAGTGTGTGTGTATGACTGACTGTGTGTGTGTCTGACTGACTGTGTGTGTGTGTGTGTGTGTGTGTGTGTGTGTGTGTGTGTGTGTGTGTGTGTGTGTGTGTGTGTGTGTGTGTGTGTGTGTGTGTGTGACTGACTGTGTGTGACTGACTGTGTGTTACTCTGTGACTGAGTGTGTCTGGCTGAGCGGGTGTGTGTGTGTGTGTGTGTGTGTATGACTGACTGTGTGTGTGTCTGACTGACTGACTGACTGACTGAGTGTGTGTGTGTGTGTGTGTGTGTGTGTTTGTGTGACTGACCGAGTGTGTGTGGTGTGTGTGTGTGTGTGTGTGTGTGTGTGTGTGTGTGTGTGTGTGTGTGTGTGTGTGTGTGTGTGTGTGTGTGTGTGACTCTGTGACTGAGTGTGTGTGTGTGTGTGTGTGTGTGTGTGTGTGTGTGTGTGTGTGTGTGTGTGTGTGTGTGTGTGTGTGTGTGTGTGTGTGTGTGTGTGTGTGTGTGTGTGTGTGTGTGACTCTGTGACTGAGTGTGTGACCCTGTGACTGAGTGACTCTGACTGAGTGTGTGTGTGTGTGTGTGTGTGTGTGTGTGTGTGTGTGTGTGTGTGTGTGTGTGTGTGTGTGTGTGTGTGACTCTGTGACTGAGTGTGTGTGTGTGTGTGTGTGCCTCTGTGACTGAGTGACTGACTGAGTGTGTGTGTAACTCTGTGACTGAGTGTGTGTGTGTGTGTGTGTGTGTGTGTGTGTGTGTGTGTGTGTGTGTGTGTGTGTGTGTGTGTGTGTGTGTGTGTGTGTGTGTGTGTGTGTGTGTGTGTGTGTAACTCTGTGACTGAGTGTGTGTGTGTGTGTGTGTGTGTGTGTGTGTGTGTGTGTGTGTGTGTGTGTGTGTGTGTGTGTGTGTGTGTGTGTGTGTGTGTGTGACTCTGTGACTGAGTGTGTGACCCTGTGACTGAGTGACTCTGACTGAGTGTTTGTGTGTGTGACTCTGTGTGTGTGTGTGTGTGTGTGTGTGTGTGTGTGTGTGTGTGTGTGTGTGTGTGTGTATGTGTGTGACTGACTGTGTGTGTGACTCTGTGACTGAGTGTGTCTGACTGAGTGTGTGTGTGTGTGTGTGTGTTTGTTTGTGTGTGTGTATGACTGACTGTTTGTGTGTCTGACTGACTTACTGACTGAGTGTGTGTGTGTGTGTGTGTGTGTGTGTGTTTGTGTGACTGACTGAGTGTGTGTGGGTGTGTGTGTGTGACTGACTATGTGTGTGACTCTGTGACTGAGTGTGTGTGTGACTGAGTGTGTGTGTGTGTGTGTGTGTGTGTGTGTGTGTGTGTGTGTGTGTGTGTGTGTGTGTGTGTGTGTGTGTGTGTGTGACTGACTGTTTGTGTGACTATGTGACTGAGCGTGTCTGACTGAGCGGGTGTGTGTGTGTGTGTGTGTGTGTGTTTGTGTGTGCGTATGACTGACTGTGTGTGTGTCTGACTGACTGAGTGTGTGTGTGTGTGTGTGTGTGTGTGTGTGTGTGTGTGTGTGTGTGTGTGTGTGTGTGTGTGTGTGTGTGTGACTGACTGTGTGTGTGACTCTGTGACTGAGTGTGTGTGTGTGTGTGTGTGTGTGTGTGTGTGTGTGTGTGT
>NC_134486.1:164694612-164697112 GCF_040206685.1 Ascaphus truei
TGTGTGTGTGTGTGTGTGTGTGACTCTGTGACTGAGTGTGTGTGTGTGTGTGTGTGTGTGTGTGTGTGTGTGTGTGTGTGTGTGTGTGTGTGTGTGTGTGTGTGTGTGTGTGTGTGTGTGTGTGTGTGACTCTGTGACTGAGTGTGTGACCCTGTGACTGAGTGACTCTGACTGAGTGTGTGTGTGTGTGTGTGTGTGTGTGTGTGTGTGACTCTGTGACTGAGTGTGTGTGTGTGTGTGTGCCTCTGTGACTGAGTGACTGACTGAGTGTGTGTGTAACTCTGTGACTGAGTGTGTGTGTGTGTGTGTGTGTATGTGTGTGTGTGTGTGTGTGTGTGTGTGTGTGTGTGTGTGTGTGTGTGTGTGTGTGTGTGTGTGTGTGTGTGTGTGTGTGTGTGTGTGTGTGTGTGTGTGTGTAACTCTGTGACTGAGTGTGTGTGTGTGTGTGTGTGTGTGTGTGTGTGTGTGTGTGTGTGTGTGTGTGTGTGTGTGTGTGTGTGTGTGTGTGTGTGTGTGTGTGTGTGTGTGTGTGTGTGTGTGTGACTCTGTGACTGAGTGTGTGACCCTGTGACTGAGTGACTCTGACTGAGTGTGTGTGTGTGTGACTCTGTGACTGTGTGTGTGTGTGTGCCTCTGTGACTGAGTGTGTGACCCTGTGACTGAGTGACTGACTGAGTGTGTGTGTAACTCTGTGACTGAGTGTGTGTGTGTGTGTGTGTGTGTGTGTGTGTGTGTGTGTGTGTGTGTGTGTGTGTGTGTAACTCTTTGACTGAGTGTGTGTGTGTGTGTGTGTGTGTGTGTGTGTGTGTGTGTGTGTGTGTGTGTGTGTGTGTGTGTGTGTGTGTGTGTGTGTGTGTGTGTGTGTGACTCTGTGACTCTGTGACTGAGTGTGTGACTCTGTGACTGTGTGTGTGTGTGTGTGCCTCTGTGACTGAGTGACTG
The DNA here is from genome assembly GCF_040206685.1 of Ascaphus truei. Taxonomy (NCBI): domain Eukaryota; kingdom Metazoa; phylum Chordata; class Amphibia; order Anura; family Ascaphidae; genus Ascaphus; species Ascaphus truei. Next base: position 164,695,555 of record NC_134486.1, read on the forward strand.
ACTGAGTGTGTGTGTAACTCTGTGACTGAGTGTGTGTGTGTGTGTGTGTGTGTGTGTGTGTGTGTGTGTGTGTGTGTGTGTGTGTGTGTGTGTGTGTGTGTGTGTGTGTGTGTGTGTGTGTGTGTGTAACTCTGTGACTGAGTGTGTGTGTGTGTGTGTGTGTGTGTGTGTGTGTGTGTGTGTGTGTGTGTGTGTGTGTGTGTGTGTGTGTGTGTGTGTGTGTGTGTGTGTGTCTCTGTGACTGAGTGTGTGACCCTGTGACTGAGTGACTCTGACTGAGTGTTTGTGTGTGTGACTCTGTGTGTGTGTGTGTGTGTGTGTGTGTGTGTGTGTGTGTGTGTGTGTGTGTGTGTGTGTGTGTATGTGTGTGACTGACTGTGTGTGTGACTCTGTGACTGAGTGTGTCTGACTGAGTGTGTGTGTGTGTGTGTGTGTGTTTGTTTGTGTGTGTGTATGACTGACTGTTTGTGTGTCTGACTGACTTACTGACTGAGTGTGTGTGTGTGTGTGTGTGTTTGTGTGACTGACTGAGTGTGTGTGGGTGTGTGTGTGTGACTGACTGTGTGTGTGACTCTGTGACTGAGTGTGTGTGTGACTGAGTGTGTGTGTGTGTGTGTGTGTGTGTGTGTGTGTGTGTGTGTGTGTGTGTGTGTGTGTGTGTGTGTGTGTGTGTGTGTGTGTGACTGACTGTTTGTGTGACTCTGTGACTTAGTGTGTCTGACTGAGCGGGTGTGTGTTTGTGTGTGTGTGTGTGTGTGTTTGTGTGTGCGTATGACTGACTGTGTGTGTGTCTGACTGACTGAGTGTGTGTGTGTGTGTGTGTGTGTGTGTGTGTGTGTGTGTGTGTGTGTGTGTGTGTGTGTGTGTGTGTGTGTGTGTTTGTGTGACTGACCGTGTGTGACTGACTGAGTGTGTGACCCTGTGACTGAGTGACTCTGACTGAGTGTGTGTGTGTGTGTGTGTGTGTGTGTGACTCTGTGACTGAGTGTGTGTGTGTGTGTGTGTGTGTGTGCCTCTGTGACTGAGTGACTGACTGAGTGTGTGTGTAACTCTGTGACTGAGTGTGTGTGTGTGTGTGTGTGTATGTGTGTGTGTGTGTGTGTGTGTGTGTGTGTGTGTGTGTGTGTGTGTGTGTGTGTGTGTGTGTGTGTGTGTGTGTGTGTGTGTGTGTGTGTGTGTGTGTGTGTGTGTGTGTAACTCTGTGACTGAGTGTGTGTGTGTGTGTGTGTGTGTGTGTGTGTGTGTGTGTGTGTGTGTGTGTGTGTGTGTGTGTGTGTGTGTGTGTGTGTGTGTGACTCTGTGACTGAGTGTGTGACCCTGTGACTGAGTGACTCTGACTGAGTGTGTGTGTGTGTGACTCTGTGACTGAGTGTGTGTGTGTGTGCCTCTGTGACTGAGTGTGTGACCCTGTGACTGAGTGACTGACTGAGTGTGTGTGTAACTCTGTGACTGAGTGTGTGTGTGTGTGTGTGTGTGTGTGTGTGTGTGTGTGTGTGTGTGTGTGTGTGTGTGTGTGTGTGTGTAACTCTGTGACTGAGTGTGTGTGTGTGTGTGTGTG
>NC_134486.1:164797112-164904612 GCF_040206685.1 Ascaphus truei
CTCAACATGGCTAAAACAGAGCTCCTCATACTTCCTCCCAAACCTGGCCCTACTACCTCCTTCCACATCACTGTTGGAACTACCATCATTCACCCAGTAGCCCAAGCACGCTGCCTAGGTGTCACACTCGACTCCTCTCTCACATTCTCCCCTCACATTCAAAACATTTCTAAAACCTGTCGCTTTTTCCTCCGCAATATAACTAAGATACGCCCTTTCCTCTGTTGCTCGACTGCTAAAACTCTGACTCAGGACCTCATTCTCTCCCATCTTGATTACTGTAACCTCCTGCTGTCCAGCCTTCCTGCCTCTCACCTGTCTCCCCTACAATCTATCCTAAACGCTGCTGCCAGAATCACTCTACTCTTTCCTAGATCTGTCTCGGATTTCGCATCTCCCCTCATGAAATCCCTCTCCTGGCTTCCGATCAAATCCCGCATCTCACACTCCATTCTTCTCCTCACTTTTAAAGCTTTACACTCTTCTGCCCCTCCTTACATCTCTGCCCTAATTTCTCGTTATGCACCATCCAGACTCTTGCGTTCTTCTTTTTACCCCCTTTGTATCTAAAGCCCTCTCCTGTCTTAAACCTTTTTCACTGACTGCCCCACACATCTGGAATGCCCTTCCCCTCAGTACCCGACTTGCACCCTCTCTATCCACCTTTAAGACCCACCTTAAGACACACTTGCTTAAAGAAGCATATGAATAGCACTGTGGATATTCTGAACACATGATACATAAGCTTGACACCCCTGCAGATGCACTTACCAGAATTCCCTCCTACTGTCTCTGTACGTTCTCCCTACCTACCAATTAGACTGTAAGCTCCTCGGAGCAGGGACTCCTTTTCCTTAATGTTACTTTTATGTCTGAAGCACTTATTCCCATGATCTGTTATTTATATTATCTGTTATTTATTTGATTACCCCATGTATTACTACTGTGAAGCGCTATGTACATTAATGGCGCTATATAAATAAAGACATACAATACAATACAACACTGAACACCTTTTTTGAGTACGTCAATAATAACACTTATGATTTGAAATTCACTTATACAGCAGCGGCTAAGCTTAATCTAACGTTTACCCGTTTTTTTTCGCAGCTTTTTCTTTTCCCGGCCGAAATTGGCTGCGCGCCAGCCGCATCTCGCGGCCGGTTCTCTAATCAGCGCCTAATGACGCTGAACAATAGAAGCGGCGAAAAAAACCGGCCGCGTCTGCACAGGGTTTTAAATTACCCACGGTGCAGGCCGCCTGAGAGTAAGTTTAGCCGCCACTGTACTTATAATATACAACACATGAACTTTCTGGACCTCCATTTATTTGTAGACATAGACATGCATATCCAAACAGATTTTCAGAAAGGAAAATTCAAGGAACACCTTCCTGAGGGCAGACAGATTTGATATCAGGGATCCCCAAGGGCCAGTTCCTCAGATTGAGGAGAAATTGCTCTACACAACAGGGCTTTCTCACACAATCTAAGGAACTTAAGGGTCGCTTCATTGATAGGGGATACAAAAAAAATAACAAAGCCTTTGAGGAGGTATTGAATCTTAACAGGGAGTCCCTTCTGGAGAACTCTGACAGACAGAGGGAGGGGTCCGCTCGACGTGGAAAGGGAAAATATCCGCAAAAGTGATGACTCACCTTTATTTATATAGCAATTTTCCTGGAACCAGGGTCACGAATGATGTACAGTATGAATGATTCCAGTAAGCTCAACTCATGTCCTCCCTCTTCCAAAGCATGACAAGTCCTTAATGTCTTTCTTAATTTTATTGCAGGTATAGAAAACACAGGAACTTGTAGGTGTAGTGTAGGCAGAGAGTGCTTCTCTATGTGGGATGCTTCTATGAGGTTAGACTATGGTAAGAGAGAAAGGCCTTACCAGGGGTGGATGCAGACAGGTCTGTACTCACTGTGATCTAGGGTGGAAAAGGAAGTGAGGGGCAGGGGTCACACTAAAGGTTGAGTGGGACTGCACTAACTGTCAGCAAAAGACAGGGGAGAACATGGGAAAGTCCATTAACTGGGAGGACTGGAGAAGCTGCAGTAGCAGTTCACTGATTACGTGCTCAGAGGCAGGAAATGCAACATTGTTGCATGTACACAGGCACAGTATGTGTGTGCAAACTCCATGCAGCTGAGAATAAGATCTGACAGGCAGAAGCTGCAAAGGAGAGAGGGGGGTGAGTTAGAAATGTAGTTCGTGTTCCATGACACTCCCCGTCTGGTATCTGTTGATACCACTATATAACAGACTATGTGGAACATGTGTGCAATGCATAACAAAGATAACATCACATTCTCAAACAATGCAAGAGTCCATGTCCACATAGCGATGTGACACCGGCCGGTATCACTGGTATCAAGGTCCCTTGGCCAAGGTTCTTTGGCAAAGGATGCAGGGTGGATGCACAGCTCCAGGTTTGCTGGTTGCACCACAATGTCTTTGTATAAAAGTCTCTGGCACTGTTTCCTTTTAGTCTTGTAAGAGAACAGTCCTTTTGTCTCTGCAGTTTCACCCACAGAGTGTATCCCCTTGTAGGTATACCAGCCGTGGCAGCCTGTTGCTCTATCACCTGGCGTTTGGCAGAAGGAGAGGGCTTTTGGCTCCTTGTGGGAGCGGATTACTGTCCCTGGAAAACTGGTTGTCGAATGTAATCCAATGAAGGGGACGTCGTTCAGGGAGACTCCCTGAAGCTGAGCGCTGGGGTTGAACATTTCCCGGATTTGATCGGGTTCCTGAGGGTGGTAGGCCCCAGGTGATTGGAGGTACCGACATTCTTCGCCTTCCTCCATTAGAGGTGCTGGCTTTGCATGGCCGGTAAAGAATATCTTCTGGATGAAGACCACAAAGTGGTTTTTGGTCTCTGGTTCCCTTTGTAGGCCGCAGAGGTGCGAGGTGAACCTAGAGATGGCATGTTCTCCATTGTTTGGGAAGCGCCTCCTTGGTGAACGGAATGGTAGCGGAGTCAACCGACTGCTTAGTCCGTCTTTAGAGAGCTCCTTGGCTGTTAACTTCGGGAATCCTCTATCTTCCCTTGATGGTGTTTGCTTGTCATCGTTCCTTGTTGTCTGGAACGCTGTGCACCGTAGTTCATCGGTACATTTCTCTTGCACGAGAACATCTCCGCGTAGTTTGGTGAAACGCTTTTGTGTTTCTTTGTTGACTGCCATCGAGAGGTTGTTTTCTCCCTGGACATGACGAAGAACAGTCTCTTTTGTCCTTGTAAATCCTTTTGGGAAATGTCTCTGCAACTGTCCCCTCTTACGTGTTTGAACGAACAGTCCTTTTGACACTGTGGCTTCGCCTGTGGGGCGCAATCTTTTGCGGCTATGCCAGCCGTGGCAATTGGTTGCTCTGTTGCTTGATACTCTGTGGGGAGGAACAACTGTACGTCTTAATTGTGCCCTTGCTCACGGGAGTATTGTCTGATTGTTTGTTGTTTTTAGGACGATCACTTTGTCGGTCGCCTTTGGGAGGTTACTCTCTTCCTTCGGTGGAATCAACTCATCATCCTTGGCTGTCTGGACTGCTGAGCATCCTAAGCCATTGTCACATCCCATCGGCGTGAGGATGTCTTTGTTGGTCTCAGGGGTATGACCATGTCTTTTCTCTTCACTTGGCCCTTCGGTCACTTGGAGATGGCCAAGACATGGTTCAGAGAGAGATGTGTGTCCACATTCTGTCACCTCCGTTTTGCGGGCATCGACGTAGTCTTGCCCGTGCTCTTTGTTAGTGCACGAGTTGCCCACTATCACCCATCCTAGGTCGAGTATTTGGGCGTATGGCGCGTTGTGGGGTCCGTTGCGCTGTTTACGGACTTTATGTACCCTCATGATGTCCCTACCGAGCAGCAGCAGGATCTTGGCGTCTTGTTCCACCGGCCGGATGTGGTTGGCTATTCCTTTGAGGTGGGGGTAATGGAGTGCCACGTCTGGTGTGGATATCTCGTCCCTGTTTGTGGCCATGTGGTTGCACTCGATGAGTGTGGGAAGGGGCATGTTCACTTTGCCGTCTATTGAGCATATGGTGTAGCCATTCACTCTTCTCCCTGTGGTCTCCATTTGCCCTGCGCACGTTCTGAGAGTGTAAGGAGAAGCACCATCTTGTATGTTAAACATGTCGAAGAACTCTGACCTGACCAGTGATCGGTTGCTCTGGTCGTCGAGGATTGCGTACATCCGAATAGCCTTCTCAGGTTGTCCCTGGGGGTGCACTGCGACAAGGCATATTTTGGAGCAGGACATTTTGTCACCTTCTTTTCCGCAAACTTCAGTGCGCTGAGATGTGACGGATGTTGACTCTCCTTCTTCTTTCTCCCCGCCATGCTCCGCTATGGAGGATGGGTTCTTGAGTTGGTGGAGCGTCATCGCCTCTGGGTGTAACGCTGTCACGTGCTTGTCACTCTCGCACACTGTGCATTTGATCTCTTCCTTACAGTCCCTGGCTAGGTGAGTCGTGGAACCGCAGCACTTGAAGCAAACTCCGAATTCTCCAAGTAACCTCTTGCGTTCCTCTAGGGACTTCATCCTGAACACAAAGCACTTGTTGAGTGGGTGTGGCTTCTTGTGTATGGGACATTCCCTGTTTGGGTCCCTTGGTTCCTTGTCTCCGGCGACCGACTGATCGGGAGAAGTTTGGGTCGTGGGAGGCATGTCCGTCCTGCGGGCCGAGACGGGTGTTTGGGGGTTACCATATCTCGTTGCTGGTCTCTCGTTCTTCAGGCTGCTCGCACTGTATGTGGTTTGCGCACCTAAGATGAAACTGGGATCGTTCCTTGTCCTTGCCGCTTCGCGGATGAAGCTCACGAAGAATGAGAATGGGGGGAAGACAACCTGCTTCTACCTTTTGTATTTGGAACCTTGTGAAAGCCACCTTTCTTGGAGGTTGAAGGGTAGCTTCTCCAGGATGGGTCTCACTCCACGAGCTGAATCTAGGGCGTTGAGACCTATTAAGGAATGGTCTTTCCTTGCGAACTCCAGTTTTTGCAGCAGGTCTCCAAGATCTCGTAACTTCGAGTAGTCTTTAGTTGTGATCTTGGGGAAGCTCTCGATTCTTTTGAAGAGTGAATCTTCGACTGCTTCGGGGCTGCCATAGGACTCTTCTAGCCTTTCCCACACTAGGTCAAGACCTACTTGGGGTTGATGCGCGTTTGCCATCCGAAGTCTCTGCGCTTGCTCCCTGGATACGTTCCCCAGGAACATGACTAACAGGTTGAGCTCTTCCCTTGCTGAGAAGTCCAAGCTGTCGATTGCGTCTTTGAACGTGAACTTCCACGTCCGGTAGTTCTCAGGGCGGTCGTCGAAGCTGATGAGTCCTGCGTGCACCAAGTCGCGCCGGATCATGTACTTGGCTATGTCTGTCAGAACTGAGACATCGGCGCGTTTGCCCCGTTCTGAGGTAGTTGCTGGGACGGTCTGTGCGGTCGCCTCTTCCTTGGCGTGGACGCGTGATGGCTGCTGGCTAGTGTGAGGGGCTGTTTTCTCCCACGTGGGTGTACCTGGATGGCGAGCCCGTTGTGGTGCATCCGTGTGCGTGCTGGCGTGTGGATCACTCTTGTGGCTGTGGCTATCCCAGGCAGCATGTGCCATTGCAGGAACGGCATCTTCTCCTCGTTGGCCTAGCAGGTCTTCGGTATCTGTGGAGTCGCTCCATCCGTGTTGAGATGGTGCGCTGGTGTTTACACTGAAGAGGCTCCTTACGTAGTCTTCAGTGCGTTGGACCGGATCCTCTGAGGCAATCCGTCTGTACGGTTGCTCCCCGCCGTCCTGTCGCGCGGCTGCTTCTAGGACTTCGGCTTGGGCTATAGCGGCGGCGGCTTCCTTCTCATGATTAAGTGCCTCTAGTTCCGCATCAAATTCGGCCTTCCTACGCGCAGTGGTTGCTGCAGTAGCGGCGGCGTTAGCGGCAGTAGCGGCGGCGGCAGCAGTGGCTGTCTGTTCTTCCTCTTCTATGCGTGCTCTTCCTGCTCTTATGGCTGCCTCTCTCCGACCATATTCGGCCCTGGCACGTGTGGCCTCTGCGGTGGCTCGCGCCTTGGTAGCGCTTGCGCTTGCGCTGGACGCGTTGGATTGCGCTGAACTTGCTGACCTTGAAGAATGCCTGGATATGCTGGAGCGCTGTGATGCAGTTTCCAGCAAAAGGTCCTTTCTCCTACTCTCAGCTTCCGTGATAGTGATACGCACGCGGCTGTCTCGTGCCAGGTCAATGTTGCTCTGTAAGTCTCTTTCTTGCAGGCTTTCGCTGGTGTTGGCCCTGGTCAGGTAAGTAACGTAAGCCTCTGATAGCTCTTGATAACGTGAGTGATCAGTCCTTAATTGCGTTATTGCCTGCTCGAGCTGCTGCGCATAGTTGCCAATACTAGTGACATTGCGTATTCCCAGCGTGGTTGTTTCCCAGGCCAACTCTAATTTAGCGCGGTGCGCTTCAATGTCAGTCTCATATTTTTCGCGGGCCTTTTGTGTCAGTGTAAATGTCCGTTTAGGCCTTGCGCCTGCCTGCGCCTGTTGCAGTTGCGCGGCGGTCTCTGTGTTTGAGTGATCGCTCTCCTGCGTGATGTCTGTTGAGGCTCTGAGTTCTGCCATGCTGTAGGTGTGTGTAGGCCTTTTGCCAGTGCGTGTGGCGTGCGGTTTTTTACCTTGTCAGCGAAGGGCGTCTGCCTCAGATGGTGCAGAGCGGTGTCCTGCAGCGTGCAGCGTTGGGGTAGCTGTACTTACAGGTGTCCGTAGGCTCCTCACTGTGGGGCTGAGCAGCGGGTGGACTCAGACAGAGAAAAAGGCAGTTAGTAATTGTGAGAGAAGCACTGTTTGTTGCAAGGATGCCGTGCAGTTTGAGCTACTTGTTGTCTGTGAAAGCTGCAGACTGTGTGCAGTTGCAGAGGCTGCTCTGTGTGGTCATGGAGTCTGGAGTAGCAGCTCCTGTAAGTGTCTGTAAGGCACAGATGTCTTTTCACTGTTCTGTTTAAACTGCTGCTTGTTTTGCAGAAAGCTGTAGTAGTTTGCTGTATAGCTGTGTAGAGCTGCACTTTTGTAGCATGAAGGCTGTGAGTGATGGCTTCTGCGTAGACCTCTAATAGACGGTCTCTCTTTTACTTTCCTGGAACCAGGGTCACGAATGATGTACAGTATGAATGATTCCAGTAAGCTCAACTCATGTCCTCCCTCTTCCAAAGCATGACAAGTCCTTAATGTCTTTCTTAATTTTATTGCAGGAGTAGAAAACACAGGAACTTGTAGGTGTAGTGTAGGCAGAGAGTGCTTCTCTATGTGGGATGCTTCTATGAGGTTAGACTATGGTAAGAGAGAAAGGCCTTACCAGGGGTGGATGCAGACAGGTCTGTACTCACTGTGATCTAGGGTGGAAAAGGAAGTGAGGGGCAGGGGTCACACTAAAGGTTGAGTGGGACTGCACTAACTGTCAGCAAAAGACAGGGGAGAACATGGGAAAGTCCATTAACTGGGAGGACTGGAGAAGCTGCAGTAGCAGTTCACTGATTACGTGCTCAGAGGCAAGAAATGCAACATTGTTGCATGTACAGTACACAGGCACAGTATGTGTGTGCAAACTCCATGCAGCTGAGAATAAGATCTGACAGGCAGAAGCTGCAAAGGAGAGAGGGGGGTGAGTCAGAAATGTAGTTTGTGTTCCATGACAGCAATACAATAGGAAAAGTAATCAGGTGAGAACAATCCTACATAAACATTGGGATTTGCTATATATGGATATGGATTTACGAGACCACATTGGGCTGGGTCCAAAATGTATATTTTGCAAGGCGAAAACAATAGCCTCCTTTGTATCTCCTAGTGAAATTAAATCGGGAAGTAAGAAAAGAGACACTTTCATCACAGGGGATTTTTCCAATGTGGGAAGTGTAACATCTGTAGGTATATGAGACCATCCACAGTATTCTTTTCCAGCAATCCACACGTAAAATACTAAGTTAATAATTTTATTAACTGTATCTCCACACATATCATTTATTTGATTACCTGTGGATGTGAGAAAAGATACGTTGGGAGAACAAAATGGAGTCTAAAGTTAAGAATTCAAGAACATATAAGACAGGTTAAAAAGGGTGACCTGCTACACCCCGTCTCCAAACACTTTTGCGAATGTGAGAAAGGAGGGATGGGGAATTTTTCCTTTATGGGAATTGATAGGATCATACGTAGAGAACGAGGAGGGGATATGGAAAAATTCCTGGATCGGAGGGAAGCCCAATGGATATTCTTATTGAAGACGAGAATACCGGAGGGCTTAAATACTGAATGGAGCTTGGGCCATTTTCTGATGGTCTAGGTGTCTAACATTATGGAGTTACCTTATAGCTAGACCTTCCCTCCCTCCTCCCCTCCCCCTTCCCCCCTCTGCGGAATTCAGCCTCAGTATATATAAGAGGGATAGGATTTAATATTGGACCTATATGTTATGAAATGATGATCTAAATTTTGAATAAGGTAGTTTGGGGCACAAGTCCCAACAACAGTGCTCAATCCGATTCAAACTCGATATCACTTGAATAGTTTATGTCCACATATCATGGTATAGAGGAAGCACATGAAGCCAAGAGATAGAGCATTGGACCCAGTGTTTGGAAGTGCAGCAATGATACTATAAGGTATAACTGTCCATGTGTTGGAGTAAATAAAGGGTTAGCATACCATCAATATTTTTGACTCCGCTGGGCAGGACATCTTAGCTGCAACACTGTTCCTGGTCATCAATTCCCATGTAAAGGAGAAAGGCAAGATATGCTGAACCAATAAAATCTGTAAAAGATATCCATACTGGTCATGTATACCGTATTGAGTCATTCATGACGTGCAACACGAATTTTGTTATTTACCTATTGAAATGTGCATGTGGGAGTGGGTACATAGGCAGGACCATTAGAGCACTTAAAATCAGGATCACTGAGCATATTCGCAGTATCAGGAACTGTGATGATCGCATTCCTATAGCGCGCCATTTCAACACATGTCCCTTAGGATCTATCATAACCTTCACATATAGCGCAATAGAAAACATCTCTATACAGTACACCCCAGGGGAGGGCACAGGGAGGCATCATTGAATCGTAGGGAGATGTTCTGGATTTATGCATTTGGGACATTGGCACCCAAGGGCATGAACCAGGACTGGGAGCTCAAACACTTCCTTAATTAAATATATAAATAAACAATTATCTGTTCCATTATTTAGACTCATATGGTGAATAACATCTCTGTTTACTTGCTCTACATGCCAACTAAATTTAATATCTGTGTCCACATAGGTCTACAAGCTAAACGTAATGTCTTGCACAAATATCTTTTGCATACACTACTGTTCGAACTGGACCTCAGCATCCATTATGATTCTTATATGTTTTAAATGATTAGCTTGCATTTGACACCTGTGTCTATCCGTTCACCTGATAAAAATAAAATTGTCAAGTAAGGACTTAAAGATATATGGGGGTAATGCAAGTCTCCCCATATAGTGCATTGTGTCATATCTATATACTGCACCGACACACTTTATTCGAGCAAATACCCGGTATGTACCTGGCAGATACCTGGAATGCGCCACTCCTCACCTCTGACAAGCCCCGTTGCATTTGCCTTCCCAGCCTGGGTTCATGCCTGGCTGACGGGCGGCTGATCTGTTAAATGATAATGATTAGGATTTAATAGGCTGCAATGCTTCGCATGTCTACCAAATGGCATAAATTCCTGAATTGTAATGCATTATATATTTATATACTGTGCAGTATTGCAGCCAGAGGGAATAAAATGCTTCAATCCCTGCTTGGAAAATACCTCAATGCACTCGGGCAGAAAACAGTCACAAACCTCAATACACCCGGGTATACCCGAATTCGTGGGACTAGCCAAGCTCGAATAAAGTGTGTCGCCAGTGTAAAGGGGAAATACATGTTTCTCTACACAACGCACAGGTACAAATATATTACAAAATTGACAGATTGATTTCACAAATATCATTATTATATAGTCAATTGAAATAAGACATGATTATATATTGTTCCTTGACTGTATATATTGCCTCCATTTCAGTCTTAGATTCGCAATCCATTTGTTAACTGTTTTTAATATTTGATGTAAATGTTATAATGTGTTTAGTCTAGTATGTATTGCTATGCTAATTTTATCTATTTTTCTCTTTCCTCCTCAACAGTCTTTTGCTTCCCCTCCACCCCTCGCCCCTTCCCTTCCCTCTCCCCTTCCATCCCGCCTACCCGTTCATCTGTATATACACCTAATTATGTACTCTGACAGGAGGTTCATTGTTTTTGTTAGGGATCAGGAAGTGTAACCAGGCAGCGTTGCTATGTGTGTCAGCGGAGGGGTCTGCGTGCTGGTGAGATAAGCGCGTCACTCCCCTCCCCTCGCTACACACCCACGGCATTGAGCTGTCCCATTGGCTGATAGCTCCGACCAATGAGGTCGTACATCGGTGATTTTCGTGCCGAAATTACGCAGCGCGATGACGTAGGTGGGCGGGGAGTGCTCTATAAGACTGTGAGGGCGAATGACGCGAATCAGCTCTTTGATAAAGGACAATCCTTGTCCAAATCGCGTCAGAGTGTGTGTCCCCGTTACCATGCAGTATTATTAAAAATATATATTTTTAACCCACACCTCGCTGGTCCCCTTCTCCTATTTGGCTGTGCACCGCTGCAATCCTAGGATTTCTTCTCTAAATTTTGAATAAGATGGTGTGATTTAGATTTGTTAATGGGTATTCCAATATTGCATGAATTTGTAGTAGGCTCTCTCTGCGGATTTCACCACTATTAGGACTAAATGGATAGACTGAGGGAATCAGGCTTATTGCTATAAAAATAGTATTAATAGTACTTGTAATGGATTACATAATTACATATATTTTCATAGGGAGAAACATTCTTGTGGTAATTCTATCTGTGTCTGAGGAGGTGTAGTGTCAGACACATAGTTTTTTATTTACAGTTTTGTCATTTACGTGGAAGAAAAATGCTTTTTTCGTTAGGGCATACTTTTAACCATAACTACTAATAAAGTTTGTCTTAGGTCTTAGGTCTACCAATAGGGTACATTAACTTTGTTCTGTATTATTCCTTCTGGCACCAGTACTGGTATATGGTTACACTATACCTTACCAGTTTTTCAGTTAATAGTAGTGACATACTCACTGTTACTATTAATTCCTCAGGAATTTTTTACGGACAATTTAGCCTGTACATTATTAGGCTCTCTATAGACTAGTGTTGCCTTAGGTTAACTTCTACATTACTTTCTGTTGGAGTTCAATTGGTATGTCTTTAGGGAGTGGCCCTGGATCTTCTTACCACATCTCTCTGTACAAATATTTCTATTTCACTTTTGTCATATAGATTAAATAATTCGTTTTTAAGATTATCATTATTCTTACTTTATCATTTCGAGTGCATTCACTGGGGTATCTTTGTCTGTTATGTTTATCTAGTCTCTTGTCCCCATTTGCACCTTATGGTTCTCTACACTGCTGATCATTTATGTGTTCATTTCAAGCTGATGCGGGGACATCACGGATTCTAGTATAAGTAATATTAATACCTACTTTACGGGCCTTAATAAATTTACAAACAAAGGGCCAAACTATGGTGGGAGATAGCTAGTCTTGAAAAATATCTATCAACAGACCTCATTCCAAGAGGACTATGGGTTGCCATTATTCCTTCCTCTCCCAACACAGACCCTGATTTCCTCCTCCAATGGAATAAGATTCTGGGTATCTGTTCAGCATTACTAATGAAACTGCTGGTTGAGACGAACAATGCCAAACTTCAAATAGTAAATACTGAACTGGCAGTTCAACGTAGTGATGCCGACAAATGGAGAATTAATTCTGACTTCATTAATCTTGAGAATAAGCTCCAAAAAACTATAGATAAATTTACGCAAGAATTAAAAGAACGCAAACAACGTAAATACATACGTGATAGTAAAGATTTTAAGGAAGGTAGGGTGTATAGACAGAAAAAGGAAACCAAAAAAGTTCGGTCTCATCATCCAGAATCCTCAACAGACTGGGACACCTCCAACGAGGAGAGTGACGGATGCTGCATTCACAGCCGAGGTTGATGCGCGGTTGATGTGTTTATTGAGAATGGTTCGGATTTAATTGGTTGCAATTCTTCGCGTCTCCGCCAGATGGCAGATATTCATGAATTGTAATGCACATGCGCTTCAGTAATGTATCGACTTGCAGGTGTTTCGTTTAATACCACAGTGGTCTATTGTAAATTGGCCTTGGGACTGAAGGAAGAGGTTACAATAATGTATCAATTTAGGCTTCTCATATTAAAGAAAGACAAACACCAGATCCTGTTCTTCTTATTGTCCAGAGTCCCGCCGCCATGAGTGTACAAGTGCAGCCCGTGTTCCAAAATCCCGACAGAACGTACGCTTATTTAATATGGGCCGCGATTAATGCAACAGATGATAAGATGGCAACAGTTGTTCAAATTTATCAATATTTTTTCAAAAACTATGAGTTTTACAAATTTTCCCCAGCTCCTCATATGTGGAAGCGTGCAATAAGGAAAAAGTTATGTAGCGATCCATGTTTTTTTCGTATTGATCCCGAATTTATTGGAGGGTATTGGTGTGTATCACCGGGTTTTTCCTGTATCTATGATCATGCAGACGGCAAAAGGTTGTGTTAAAACCAACTAAGAAACGAAAGTCGCTGGCAAGCAATGCACCAGCACCGGCTTCCAATAACGGTCCGACCGTCAGTGACAACCCTTGCTCTCTGTCCACGCACGGATACCTGCAGCCTGAGACAGATTTCTCGTACAGTTTCGAGCAAGCTTGCATGTACCTAATCGATTTCCAGCCTCATCAGCTGACTACAGGTGTAGTAGTCCCGCTGTCACCTGTCAACGACGTGTATGATCAAGAATACGGGACTGGCAGTGGTCCGGCGCCAGCTGATTGGGAAATTCTATGGTGAGTAATGTTGCCGTATTTTATTCTGTTTTTTTTATTTTGAAAATATCAATATCAGTGCGATTCAAAAGTCAAGTGATTCTCCTGTAAGCAATATCATTGGCTGAGCAGCTTCAACAGTAGACATTGCACAATTGGTGAAAAGCTAGGCGCATGTGAACAGGAGACGCCCCACGAGAAAATTATTGGTGGGACTGACTGGGAACTTCTTTAGGGGACTGACCATTACAGTAAAACTTTTATTTTATTTTTCCTCAGAAAAGAAAACTTTTTGTCATCTCATGCGGAAAACGGCAAATGGAGGGATTTCGATGGATAATATCGCTTTGTGTAACATTGCCTGCACATTGCAGAATCGGATTTAAAAAACCACGTACCGGAGTCTACAGTTTAGTGACCGTTGTTATTGATTAGGATAGAATACCTGAAACAGAATGCTTTTGTTTTCAGACCGTATACAATACTTTTTTTATATATACTGTATAATAAACCCAAAAAATAAAAAGTATACATTTATTCTACATGTATTCCAGAACATGTGTATTCTATACCGCATGTATTGTTGTAATACTCTTGTGATGTACAGTACTGAGCATGCCTACAGTATACAGTACAGTATGCCTGGACAGTACTGTACATTTTAGAAACACTGTATTTTGTTACAGTATAAAAGGAGACAATGGAACAATTTAAAACAAATTAACATTTTCTTTTATTGGTGGAGTAAGTACAAAAACATTTATTTACATATACTGTACAATGTAAAAAAAATTCAGTGCACAGCAATTCAAAACATCAACAGGTGTATGGTTTACTGCTAGTGAAAACATTTATGTACAGAAAGTGAGTATGGTATACAGTCACGTTATTAAAAAAAAATTCTTTATTCATAAAATATACAAAACGCAACATCTCCTTTATTAAAGAACAGCAAGTCAAAACATTTACGGTAGGATGGTGTGCAGAACAGTCAGTCAGGCCTGCGCAACTCCAGTCCTTGAGGGCCGCAAACAGGCCCGGTTTTCAGGATAAAATTGAAAACCGGGCCTGTGTGCAGCCCTCGGGGACTGGAACAAAACATTTACAAAAAATAAAAAACTGTTGAACACTCACGCAAATAAGTACCCCACCTGATTGTCCTTCCATGGCCGATGCCTTGTATGGCGCAAAATGTCATTAATGCAGTCTCGAACGCCTTTCATTAAAGGATCTGTAATTGAAAAAAAGCGCCACAATTCCTCCAGAATAGTCTTTCTTAAATTGTCAGGAAGCGCCTTTTTTTCGCGATTTCCTTCATCGTTCACTTTGAACGCCCACTCGCAGTACACCAAGTAGGACACGTGGTGCTTAAAAATTAACAAAGCATACTTGTGGGGTAAACCAGCACTCATCACCCTATACTTCTCCCTGAGTGCCGGTGGCAGATCGCGCAGGATGATGTCGGGCACAGTATCGATGCAAGCGAATGTAGGTTGGGTTCTGGAAGCGGGTGTTCTTCTGTGAGCGGGTGTGCTTCTGGCGGCGGGCGAGGGTAGGTTGTCTGGGAGGAATCTTTCCTTCTGTCTTGTTCGCTGTGTTGTCTCCTGGCATGGTCTTGACGGGTTTGTCATGTTATCCTCCTCAATGGCATACATGTACACAAAATCTTCTGGTGCGCTTGCTGATGGAAGGTGGTCGAAGGTAACATTTATCACATCCATGCCACCCTTCTGCTCCGGCGTCGGGGATACAGGGACATGAACACCGAGCAAATTATGTATCCCGCTATGTCAGTCTCTATCTTCTCCATCCGTCGATCCATCTTCTGCATCGTTGATCCATATTTAGCATGGTCTCCAGAAGCAGATCTATCTTTACCAGCACAATAGAGTCCCCAGGGATATCCACACTTATCCCATTCAGCATCCGGTCTAATGAACTGGTTCTTGTGCATGGCGTGCTGTGGACATCTGGGTGGATGGGTGCTACGGAAGATGAGATGGGGGCTCCATGGAGAGAAGCAGCAGTGTCGCCGAAGAAGGGTGGAGGAGGTGACCTCTGGATTTCCGGGAGAAAAGAAGTGGCAGCGTCGTCGAAGAGGGATGAAGAAAGTGACCTCCGGATTTCCGGGCGAGAAGCGGCAGAGTCATCTAAGCGCAATGGAGAAAGTGACCCGTGGATTTAAGGGGCTCCAGCGGCAGCGTCGTCGAAGAGCAGTGGGCATGTGGGTTTCCGGGAGGGCGGCAGTAGCGTCGAGGACGAGTAGTGGAGAAGACGGGCTGAAGATTTCCGGGAGAGCGGCGGCAAAATCGTCGAAGCATAAACGAGGAAGTGGCCTGCGGGTTCAATGGGTTGGCTGCCATTTGTTTTGCGTTGAGTGTACATCACCATATTTCTTTTTGACATAATTAAGGCCTACGTCTATTAAAACCCTCAGCCTTTGGGGTCAGCAGAAGGTTTTCTTAATTAGACTTAGCCTGTCGCTTTGGCCTTGGCTTGGAAACGGCTCCTGCCTTTCGCTTTTTCTGCATGACAGGCACGCAGAGGCGAGTGGTTCCTGCATCCGTAGAATCGGGGTTAATCCATGGAAGCAGATGGCACAATGCAGTATCTGGACAAGGGCAAGTTCAGATAAAGATCATCGAGTGGTGGGCTATGCAAAGTGTGTAACCTTTTATGCATGGCGACGAGGTACAGGTGTTGAAAGTGGGCGTACGCAAATGTGAGTCATTAACGTATAAATACACCATCCATTTTGTGGATTGACTGCACATTGAATACACAGACTAAACATCGAATATACATTCTTGTGTTTGTATTTCTTTCTACTCGCAGGAATGCCTGTTAAAAAGATTTCAAAGGATCTCAGCATGAGAATTAAGGAGATGTACACGAGCGGACAACGAATTGCAGATATCCAACGCTGGTTAGCTGCTTCTGGCCTTGTTGTCCCATCAACCACCGTGTGATATCATGCACACGGAAAAACCAGACACCGCACGAGGACAGCAACGGTAACTAACGCGTAAGCATATTTATATAACTATATAATACAGTATATCTATCACTGTTTATATTGCTGCATATTAATAGAACAATATATTGTGTAGATCTACTGTATCTAATTTTATAGTTATTTCGTATATTTATATAACAGTATATATATTGTTTATATTGCTGCATATTAATAGAACAATATATTGTGTAGATCTACTGTATCTACTTTTATAGTTATTTCGGTATATTTATAAACAACAGTATATATATTGTTTAAATTGCTGCATATTAATAGAACAATAACTCACTGTATACTATTTTTACTGCAAATGATGTGCTGTGCTTGTGGCCTACTGCACTGTAACTTACCGGATTGTTGTTTTTCTGTACATTGTAGGGAGACAACTCTTCTGATCGACAAAATAAGTGAAGAGAATGATGAGAAGAGTGCATAAAGGGTCAAATACACTCTGCAGCAAAATCAAAATCTCACTGTATCCGAGACCAGCATAAAGAAGATGAGACGCAGAATTGGATGGAAATGTGGACGTGTGAGGTAAAAGTGTTGTTTAAGAAATTGTACTGTACCTCTAAAATTATTTATTCCTTGTCATTACAGAGCGTACCCCATGATAAGGGACGTTAACAAAATCAAGAGAGTGGTCCAGGCCCAGGCATGGATCGACAGTGGAGAAACTTTCCAGGATTGCATCTTCACTGACGAGTCTGCTGTTTCGCTGGAGAGATTTGCCACCTTTGCATTCCACAAAAAAAGGTTGCATATCTATGAAGCCGCGTCCAAAACACCCAGTGAAGATGCATGTGTGGGGTGCCATCTCTAGGCATGGACCAGGATGCATTGTCATCTTTGAAGGTAAAATATATAAAATATCACTGCACTGTACTAGTGTGCAGTTTTTTGAGCACTTTTCTTTTCTTGTTACAGGAATCATGAATAAAGCTTTCTTCCAAGACAAAATTGTGCCTGAGATTGTGGAATACATCACACGTGAGTTCCCGGATGGTCACCGTTTCTACCAGGACAACGATCCGAAGCACACCGCGTCAACAGCGCATATCAACTGGGTGAAGACGCCAGCGGAGTAAGTGCGGTAACCGTGTCTCATTTTTTCCCACTGTTTTTACTGTGTACTGTATCTCTTAAACAAATTGTCCCTTTTTTCCCCCTCCAATGTCAGATCGCCAGACTTCAATCCGATCGAAATGGTCTGGCATCAGCTGAAGGACCATATCCGAAAAGTCGTGAAACCCTCCAAAAAGGATGAGTTGGCGCAAGGCATACTGAGTTTTTGGAACGATGTACTCACCGTCGAACGATGCAATAAATATATTGACCATATTGCGACTGTGTTGCCCATTGTGATCGCACGTAATGGGCAAGCATCAGGAAGGTAGTATGGTATAGTACTGTAGTATTGTAAGTACAGTATGATACAGGTAAGTATGGCACAGATTTTTTCTTTCCTAGTAGTCAGAGTATACAGTAGTTCCAGTATAGACTAGTTTGACAGTACTAACTGCATACTGTAGTCCAATATGGAGTAGCTATACAGTACACAATGCCATAATACAGTATGCACCTACAGTAACTGCTCAATTTTTTCCTTTCCAGAGAGAGCAGCACCAGCCATCTGGTTACAAAGTATTTAACAGTAGTCACAGTATACACTCGCGACACACTTTATTCGAGCTCGGCTAGTCCCACGAATTCGGGTATACCCGGGTGTATTGAGGTTTGTGACTGTTTTCTGCCCGAGTGCATTGAGTTATTTTCCGGCAGGGATTGAAGCATTTTATTCCCGTTGGCTGCAATACTGCACAGTACATATATATATATACTGCATTACAATTCATGAATTTATGCCATCTGGTAGACACGCGATGCATTGCAGCCTATTAAATCCTAATCATTATCATTTAACAGATCAGCCGCCCATCAGCCAGGCATGAACCCAGGCTGGGAAGGCAAATGCAACGGGGCTTGTCAGAGGTGAGGAGCGGCGCATTCCAGGTATCTGCCAGGTACATACTGGGTATTTGCTCGAATAAAGTGTGTCGGTGCAGTAGAGTAGTGCAAGTATAGAGTAGTTTGACAGTACTACACAGCACACAATGCCATAATACAGTATGCACATAACTACACTAATTTTTTGTTTTATTGTCTTTTCAGAAAAAAAGGATGGCCTGGGAGAGAGGGGGGGGGGGGGTATCGTGTAAAGTCTGTGAAATGTTTGTACAGTTAAGTGTACAGTATCTAAAATGCAGTCATGATGTACACAAAACCTCTCCTCTCTCAATGAACTACTGTACTGTACACAGAATGAGGAAGATAAAGACGGAAAAAAATTATATTACTATATATATATTATTAATTAATATTATTATCAATGTGCATTATTCATGATTATCCACCGGCCCTCAATTCCATCTGACAGAAGAACTTAATAAAGACTGCATTATGTATTATTAATGATTACTTTTATATTTGTTTTGTTTGTTCCTAATAAAATAAAATAAATATTTATTTACATTCTTGATAATCATAATCATTGACAACAACCCCCCCCCCCCACACCTACAGTACACCAAAGAAAAAGAATGAATGACAAAACAACATGAATCAGTTAATGTTTTTTTAACTCTCAATTCTCACAGTGCTGTGCAAATCATATTTACATATCAAATTCGAGAAGGGATTTTCCAAAGCGTTACTGTAAACAAAGCCACAAAGGGTTGGGGGGTGGGGAGGTTGGGTGAGCCATGCGCAGTAATCAGCTAGCTCCCATCTCAAGGAGGATTACATGCAGGCGCAGTGAGGTGATGCTCAGCTAGGGACGGATTAAAAACACAATGACAAGCTTCAGAAAATGAATGACTCTGTGGAGGTGTCTGTCGATAAGAGTTTCAAATCCTTGAGCGAGCCTTGTGTGTGTGCGTGGGGGAGGGGGGCACAGGGTACAGCTGCAGGAAGGATTAGTTGTACTGCAGTTCAAAGAAATTACATAATTTGAAAAGGCAGGTCATCATAATAATTTGATCCCTACACCCCCAAATACAGTACATAAAAAGCACACAAATCAACCATGTGCAGTCAAACGCACAGGGTCGCAGTCAAAAGCTACAATACTGCACAGATTGAATATCGTAATATCAAGATGGTTTTTGCAGGCTTGTGGAGAAAATAAAAATAAAAAATGAGGAGAAAAAAATATATATTTTTTTTGGTCACTCACTCAAGCAAGCAGTTGTGGGTTAAGTTACAGGCGCATGCGCAGTAATCATCTGCTGTCAAGCAGAAATGTGATTGAAACCAGAAAGACACACATTCAAAGGAATGGTGTGGGAGAGATGTACTGCACTGTAGAGAAGATAAGAAGTTGAAATACCTTGCAGTGCAGCAAATTATCCTGTGTGTGCGGGGGCAAGCGAGGGGAGAGCGCTGTATATGCCGAAATGTGATACTGCACCGACACACTTTATTCGAGCAAATGCCCAGTATGTACCTGGCAGATACCTGGAATGCACCGCTCCTCACCTCTGACAAGCCCCGTTGCGTTTGCCTTCCCAGCCTGGGTTCATGCCTGGCTGACGGGCGGCTGATCTGTTAAATGATAATGATTAGGATTTAATAGGCTGCAATGCTTAGCGTGTCTACCAGATGGCATAAATTCATGAATTGTAATGCAGTATATATATATATACTGTGCAGTATTGCAGCCAGCGGGAATAAAATGCTTCAATCCCTGACTGAAAAATACCTCAATGCACTCGGGCAGAAAACAGTCACAAACCTCAATACACCCGGGTATACCCGAATTCGTGGGACTAGCCGAGCTCGAATAAAGTGTGTCGCCAGTGTACTGTTACAGTACTGTACACGCCTAAGCGTTTCAACAATTTTCAAATGAGACATACAGCAAATATGCAAATTTACAATTACTGCGCGCGCACACGCAGACTATGTACTGACGTAGGTTGAACTGCTAAAGTATTAGACTTCCAAGACAACAGCTCGCGAACGCCCCCCTAAGTTTTTTGACGGTATTGCAGTATTGCAGACAGCGATAATAAAATGCTAATATCACGAGCGCAAAAATAACGCAATTCACTCCGGACCAAAAAAAAAAACGAATCTGCACGCGATTATCTGAGCACCGCGGATCCAGTCGCATTAGGATAAAGGCGGCTGCCACTGTAGGGAGAGTTGAACCATTGAGAGTTGTTTTTTTAGATCAAGATCCCCGCTATCCCTTACCCCTAGAAAGGGTAAGACCCGAAGAGGAACGGTGGGGTGGATTGCAAGACAGAGATACTTGGGTTTCAGGGGGAGACCGAGGAGACGGTCGCGACGACGCAGACAATAGTTAACACAGCTGATAGTGGGCATATTGTTAATCTCTCGGATCAGGTGGCGGCCCTCAATAAGGGACTATCTTTTTCACCCACAGAGGACTTAAAAAAGTTTGACTGGATTAAGGATACTTACCTTTTCGGACGCAAACTTCTGTTACACAATTTTTTCAAAAGAAGAGAACAAAATCAGTTGAGGGCAGCTGGACAAGAGGAATTTGATTACTTGTATCTCGAAAATATTAGGAACTAGTCAGCTATTGAGGAAGAAAGCCTAAGAACACCAGGTGAAGGCCCCTTCTCCAATTTTAAACTCAAGTCACGGTTTACGGCAGCTTTTGAAACTAGTTCTAATGTTACGACTTTCATTAGACTGGACACTGCTGATTTGGAGCGCTTTAGACCGAGACCCATTGCCCCCAACATGACGACTACCGAAAGGCGAGCCTTGACGGAATTACAATCCAATTCCCTTATCGCGATAAAGCCTTCCGATAAAGGGGGCAATATCGTGATAATGAATACTACCGACTATATAAGGGAAAACAAACGCCTTCTATCAGACAGAAACTGCTATGCACTACTTAAAACAGATCCCACCATCTCGTATATGCGAGATTTGAAACTTATCTTGGATCAAGGGGTGTATACCAAGGTTCTTTCGAAAAAAGAAAGCAAGGCACTTCTTAATAAAAACCCAAAGATTGCAACCTCCCCAAGATTCATAAGGGTCTTAAATCTCCTCCTGGATGCCCCATTGTCTCAGGCATCTCTAATATCACTGAGCAATCCAGCATTTATGCTGATCAGGTTCTCCGCCCCTTCGTTACCGCTCTACACTCGTACTTAAGGGATACAAAGGATGCCCTGAATAGGCTCAATTATGTTACTGTGGATAATGATACACTGCTCATTAGTTTAGATGTGGAATCCCTTTACACATCAATTATACATGACAACGGTATAAAAGCAGTGGAATATTATCTCCAGACACGTAGTTGTGACTATAGCAACCACAATATTCTCGTTGTGGATTTGCTCAGGTTCATCCTGACTCATAATTTTTTCATATTTGATGAGAAATTGTATCACCAACTCAGGGGCACTGCCATGGTGACCACCTGCGCCCCCACCTACGCTAATCTCTATCTTGGCTGGTGGGAGGCGGAGGTGGTCTTCCAGGAGCAGTATCATCTGTATAAATCACACATTATCTAATGGATGAGGTATATAGATGATATCTTTATTCTGTGGAAGGGCTCACGCTCAGTCTTTGATGAATTTATCGGGTTGCTCAATGTGAACACACTTAATCTTAGACTTACATCTGATGTCAGCAGTGTGTCCATTACTTTTCTTGATCTCACCATTTCAAGATCTCCATAGGGCACTATTGAGACCTCCCTCCACTGTAAAGACACGGCTACAACAGCTTCCTGAGAGCCGATAGTCATCACCCCAGACACCAAATCAATGGTATACCAGTGGGCCAATTCCTTCGTCCCAGAAGGAATTGCTCACGATTTGAGTATTTTGAGAGAGAAGCCTTGATTATGAAGTTGAGATTCAGAGAAAGGGGCTATAGCCATAGGTCTATCAAGAGTGCTTATCAAAGAGCCAGAGCCACTGACCGTGACACCCTTTTGGCTGACAGAGTGGATATCAAGAATGAGAAAACAGATCATTCGCTTCATCGGCACATTTAATAATCAATGGACAGAAATTACCAACATACTCAACAAGTATTGGTATGTCCTCCGTGACGATGATGACTTGAAAGAAGTTCTCAATGATAGAGCCACTCTTGTTAGCAGACGAGCAACCAACATCCGCGATCTGCTGGTACGTAGCCATTTTCAGCGACCAATTGCAGGCACATGGCTAGCCAATAGATCGATCGGTTATTTTAAGTGTAACAACTGCAGAGCCTGCTCATCATGTATCCAGACTAAGCGATTCAGCAACTGGGATGATAGTCACAGTTATGCCATTAAACAATTTATTAATTGCAAAACGGTTGGGGTAATATACCAAATTGTCTGTACCTGTGGGAAGAAATACATAGGCAAAACCAAGAGACAATTTCGGCATAGAGTGCTGGAACACCTTGGGGATATCAGGAACCATCGTGACACACCCATAGCCAACCATGTATACCATCACCATCAAGGCATAGCCTCTGTTCTGCACTTTTTTGGAATCGAGGCAGTTTCTAGCCATTTGAGAGGGGGGGACTGGGACAATGAGATCCTCAAATGCGAGTCACGCTGGATTTACAATCTCGGAACTCTCAGTCCTAAGGGACTGAACGAGGAATTTGTTTTCTCCCCTTTCATATAGTTCTGGATAACTGATACAACGAGCCGTGCATTTGTTTTACCAACTACACATCACATTTGCTCTACATATCCCTCTTGATTCCCTATTATTCATGGCGTTATACTATACCTATTTTTAGTCTAGGTCCTTTGAACCCAGTACCTTTACATAATAGCCCCTCTAACCATCACTGGTGACTCTCAGAGGCCACTTCTCTTGTATATATATTTTTATTTTTTATTATTCCTTTCTGTTTACTATATTTTACCTTCCTTATAGATCATGCTGTATATCATCTTGTGATACTGATGCATTCACTTATTTTTCCAGCCTTATAATTACACTGGACACATGCTATCTACTCCATGCGTTCTACCTTCACTGCCTCCCCTTCATGTATTCTACTTATAAGTGTTATCTGGGACTCAGTTTGCACTTGCTATAGGTTAACCAGTCGCTCTGAATGGGTTAATTACCTCTTCATTGCTATGACAACCTCTTGCCTTAAATAGCTTACGTTTAGAGTCCGTTTGCACCTTTGAAAAAGCGCGCCATAGCGCGAAACGTACGTCAGGTGATCCGACGGAATGACGTCACTCAGCAATACCGGTGGATACACCTAACATCCACGCTGAATGTCGGAGCTGCTTTCCTCTATACGCAACAGCAGCACCGATGCACCATCATTAAGCTAAGCTAAGTCCTTCTTGTAGCTCCTCTTTGTATACTAAGTATTATTATATGTGTGGTTACACTTTAAGGAGTTTTCCTCTCGAGCTACAGATCTATGCAGTCTGAGCTGCTGCTCACCACATACAGGTGCGGTAGCCTCACTGCATTGACACCACGCTTAGCTACTGCACCGACACACTTTATTCGAGCAAATACCCAGTATGTACCTGGCAGATACCTGGAATGCGCCGCTCCTCACCTCTGACAAGCCCCGTTGCGTTTGCCTTCCCAGCCTGGGTTCATGCCTGGCTGACGGGCGGCTGATCTGTTTAATGATAATGATTAGGATTGAATAGGCTGCAATGCTTCGCGTGTCTACAAGATGGCATAAATTCATGAATTGTAATGCAGTATATATATATATACTGTGCAGTATTGCAGCCAGCGGGAATAAAATGCTTCAATCCCTGCCTGGAAAATACCTCAATGCACTCGGGCAGAAAACAGTCACAAACCTCAATACACCCGGGTATACCCGAATTCGTGGGACTAGCCGAGCTCTAATAAAGTGTGTCGCCAGTGTACTTATTAACTTTCCTCAACATTGTGTATCACTATATACACAGCGGTTACAAAACAGAGGTTTCTTTCTAATGAGTTACAATATTTGTCACTACCATCATTTGTTTTCGCTGTGGTCATTCTTTCCACGCTGTTTGTGTTGTATACTGACAATGCTAGACCCAGGACATCCTATATACAGTGGGTTGCATTTGATTATCGTTTAAACTGTCATCAGCATGCGGATTAACAGTATCTACACTAGACCATCATTTATATTGTGTGTTACTGCTATACTGACCACTTTAGGACACTGTTTGGTTTCTAAGACACATATGTATTGTGTTTATTATGCAATAACCCTTTATATATGCTGTTCACTATACATACTACTGTTTAACAGCTAGGGGTTTATTTCATATTAGAGGCTATAACTGGATACGGTCTTTTAACAGTGCCTCTGGGCGATGTTACAGCATATTTTATGCTAGCCCTTAACAGGATTCTATTCTCCTTGTTTTCATTTCCATGTGTCTTAACTCAGTATATTAGTATATTTTCTTTTCACCGGTATATGTATGTTTAGTGACCATACATCGTTACATTATCCTAGTATTTTAGTCACACTAGTTCTATTGTCTTAGGTCTACCTATAGGGTACATTAATTTTGTTCTGTATTATTCCTTCTGGCACCAGTGCTGGTATATGGTTACACTATACCTTACCAGTTTTTCAGTTAATAGTAGTGACATACTCACTGTTACTATTAATTCCTCAGGATTTGTTTACGGACAATTTAGCCTGTATATTATTAGGCTCTCTATAGACTAGTGTTGCCTTAGGTTAACTTCTACATTATTTTCTATTGGAGTTCAATTGGTATGTCTTTAGGGAGTGGCCCTGGATCTTCTTACCACATCTCTCTGTACAAATATTTCTATTTTACTTTTGTTACTGTCCCGGCCAAGCTTATTCTAAAGCTTGCCGGGCTAAATGCGGGCTTTTTTTTTATTTGCACGCGGTTTCCCGCGCAGCGGCCGCTTCAACAGATAAGCGCTAATGGCGCTTATCATTGAAGCGCCCGCGGCGCGGGAAAACTAAAAAAAAAAAAGCCGCGCGCCGCCGCATTAAAAAAAAAACCGGGGAGAAGCCGCATGCGAGTAAAGGCGGCCGCGACTGTATATAGATTAAACAATTAATTTTTACAATTATCATTATTCCTACTTTATCATTTCGAATGCATTCACTGGGGTATCTTTGTCTGTTATGTTTATCTAGTCTCTTGTCCCCATTTGCACCTTATGGTTCTCTACACTGCTTATCATTTATGTGTTAATTTCAAGCTGATGCGGGGGCTTCCCCTCCCCTCTTCCTCTAGTTCATCTGGATATCATGCTTAAAAATAACTATTTTAAATTTGAGAAGGGGTATTATCTCCAATGTACAGGGATGGCGATGGGGTCCAAAATGGCCCCCTCTTATGCCAACCTGTTCATGGCTCAATATGAGGAGACTCACATCACCCTTGACTCTCCCTTTGTACAGTATATCACTATGTACAAAAGATATATTGATGACGTGTTCATCATCTGGGAGGGTCCAGCTGAGGAGCTACTCAAATTTGTGGATTATTTGAACAATATCCCCTCGGATATACGGTTTACTATGAATTATAGTAAAACAGATATAGTGTTTCTTGACACAGTAGTGTACAAGGGCCCCACATCGCTCCTAACAGGAATACATCACAATTTCACGTATCGTAATACTCTTCTTTTGGCCAGCAGCCACCATCCAGGAGCCCTCAAGAGGGGGTTACCCTACTCCCAGTTCCAACGTATCACCAGTGAACAAGATGAGTGTGAAAGTGCGCTACAGGCCATGAAAACAAGATTCCTGGATAGGGGCTATGATGTCAAGGATGTGGAAGATTCTCTTACTAGAGCCAGAGGAGTCACTCAGGATGAACTCCTTAAACCTGCTTCAAGGACTGACTCAGCTGATCATTTCAATATTAATACCACCTTCAGTACTGCATCAGGGGCATCAAACAAAGCATCCTTAGACCCTGGCACATTTTGGCAGTTGACAAAAAGATTGGCAAATTGTTCAAAAAACCATCCTCTTTCTGTTACAGAAGGGGTTCCAGCCTCGGGGACATACTGACACAGGCAGGCCCTGTGTCGAAATACAGTAGTCCCACTAATTGGCTAACTAGACCACCAGGGGTGCATAGGTGTCAGGCATGTATTAATTGCCAACATCTAATATTGGGCAAAATGTTTCACCACCCTCACAGTGGTAAAAGTATAAAAATCAGGGATTATCTGAACTGCGAAAGTAAAATTGTAGTATACCTTATACGTTGTCCGTGTGATCTCCATTATGTGGCTAAAACCACACGGATGTTCAAAGAACGCATGGCCTTGCACCGCTCTGCCATCAGAAAGGCATTGAAGATGCCAATGACATGGATGATCTCAAAATGCAGCCGGTAGCAAGGTACTTCAAATTATGTAAACATCGTTTGGCCACCCTGAGGTGCATGCCCATAATACAGGCGCATGCACGGCCCCGAGGGGGGGATAGGGGTAAATTACTTTTGCAACTTGAAATGAGAATGATTTTTGAGTTGGAAACCTTAGCCCCACGTGGCTTAAATGAAGATTTTAAGCTCAGTTGCTTCTTATAGAACAGGGTTTCATCATGTTTTTGTTTAGGACCCAGTTCTGCTACTGTCTCTACCTGTGCAAGTCACTATATGCACACTTATGCCTACACTATATGCAGTAATTTTAGTGTTTTTTCAGCCTTTAGTTAATCTGTCTGGTGTTCATATTCATTTATCCAGGCATAGTGTATTTATACACGTTTTGGCTTCATTATGGTTATTCAACATATACTGCTATTTGGCAGGCATCGGTGGTTGTGTCATACAGCCTCCCACATTTCCGTCTAACATTGCTTTTAATTATCCTTGTGTGTCATTTCACTATGTGTTTCCTCACTTGTCTTACATATATTTTTTTTATTTCCACAGGGAGTCCACGCACTGACATCAGACTTATCTCTTTGCACTGGCAGGTGAATCCTTCCTTTGGTGAAACGGAACCCCATGCATGCGCAGTCATACTTAATTAACGTTGACTAGCTACATGGTTTTGTCAGAAACACTGCTAGGCCACCAGAGGGCGCCGATGCATTGCAGTCTTACATGGAGGGCTGCTCTTGCTGTATCTTCACTTGCCCTGAAAATCCAAGGTGGCCGCTGCCTGTCAGCGCTGGAGAATGACGCTGTGGACTCCTCTGGCTGGTTAATTAGTGGATCCCCAATTAGTGACACAGGGTGTTTATGGGTATACAGGTCTTCTGGACATCAGTACCCTTCAGCACCACCCCGAGGAAGGTCGTTAGAGGACCGAAACATTGGTTATATTTGTGCTGATGTGTTTTGTCAATACACTTTTTGCTTTGATGAAATTTGAGTGCTGTTTCTTTGCCGTTGCTTTGGTGATAGCAGCCGTTACCTATACTTACTCTATGAAGCATGCACCTTGTCCATTGACTTATTTGCTTGGAGTGCCATCTGTTCTGATTATATATATATATATATAGCAGAGATAAAAAAGAGGAGAGAGCGCACGCCCCATAGTGTAAAACTGTATATTTAATGAGGGGAAGGGGAGGAAGGGGGGTAAGAAATGCACTCACAAAAGTACAGAATAAAATAGCATTGTGCGATAATAATCACCACCATCCGGTTGCTGCGCTCCGTCCTGGGGGAAACCCCGATCACAAACAGGATAGGCCACAGTCCCAGCAGATGTCCAGGGCCAGTGGATGTTGTAAAAATGTCCAAGGATTGTGGAAAGTGGCTCCTTGCTTGCAGGCCTCTATGGTGCCAGCGCTTGGATTGGTTCACTCCAGCGCTCCGTGATGACGTAATGTCAATGCGTCCGACGTGATGACGCTCCCTGACGCGTTTCGTCACTCACGGGTGACTTTCTCAAAGGGTAGTAGGGAGGAGTGACACGGCCATCATTTATATACACATACTAATACTGATAGTTCCGTGGACCGCCCCTACTCAGCTGAAAGGTACTTAGTGCAATCAAGGCTAGTAACAACAATTAAACACATTAAAATTGGCCTAATTATATTGGAGGAGACTAAAAAGAATATATAACACATACACTACCGACACACTTTATTGAAGTGTGGTCGGTACCGCAAGCCGGGAAATCTCCCGGCTTGCTAGTGGCCGCCCCTCGGCGTGCCGCGCGTCATAGACGCGCGGTCACGCGTCATCGGGAGCGTGCGCCCGCTGCACGCGTGTCCAGGGGCTCCCCGAGGGAGCCCTGGTGTCCCGCGATCGCGGGACAGCGGCAGGGGGTTCCGGGGGACCCGGCGGACCCGGCAGCGGTAGGGAGAGCGCCCCGATCGGAGGGCGCTCTTCCGCTGCTTCGGCGTGTGCCCGTCACACTCGGGCGCGCGCCAGGCTACTGCTGCGGCACAGAACGGGCAAATGCTCGAATAAACTGTGCCGCAGCAGTAGCACAACCCATATGACTTATACCACAATACTAAGAGTGATATATGTAAAATATATATATATAGTATATGCAAAGCTAATGATAAAAACCATATATATAGTATTGGCTCATGCATTACAATATAAAGTCATATTAAGCATTAAAAGATACCATATATACAACAATATTTCTCATATTGAAAATCAAATAATATCATAATAATTATCATATAATACAAAAAAATATATATATAATAAAATATAAAAGAATACAAAAGAGAATATAAAAGAATATTGTCAACATTAAATATGTATTGACACATAGTGTAGAGTGAAGATCATTATGCCACGAATAAAGCGAGATATTACAGATATAATAAATACATAGTTTGCCTCTATTAAACCATGAATTGACATGAATGACAATAATCATAACAACCTATGAATGTGATCAATTAACTTAATAACAAGTGGTGAAGGTGAGGGTAAGATTCCCAGTGTTGTGAATTCTGTGATCATCTTTTAATCTATACATAAGTGAATAAAAATGGGTAGATTATTAAGTGTACACCATAACTAAAAATGAACTCTAACCCCAACTTACATGAACTATGATACAAAATATAAATGTGTGTGTGTGTGAATATATATATGAAAATTATATTAAATAATAATAATAATAAAATAATATGATTATATAATAATAATATGCTATTGTGTAAGTGGGTGATTTAATTTTAGTTTAATATTTTAATTTTCAGATCTAAAAGTGTCTAATTTCAACTAAGTGTGAAAATGTGATAAAAATATGGCCTAATAAACTTATACTGTATGATGTGATGGAGATGATCTAACAATATAACCCATATATAAAATAATACTGCAACTACTACTATTCCAGGACCCGGGGAGAGATTACAGAGGGACCCAGACAATAGATGACAGAGAACAGCAGAGGAAGTCAAGGACAGGGAGAGACGTCCAAAAGACCAATTAAACGAGTGTGCTGACATCTAGGCATTCATTTAATCCACCCGGGCTCAAAGTACCCAGCTGGTGAATCCAGAAGGTTTCCCGCCTGCAGAGAGTCTTGAAGCGGTCGCCCCCTAGAGCACACGGAGAAATGGTCTCAATTCCCATTATTGTCATAGTTTTTGGATCCTAATGATGATACAATTTGAAGTGCCGAGAGACACTATGGGAGTTGAGACCCTTGATCACATTCCTCCGTGTTCCAGGAAACGAGTGCCAAGCGTCCTAGTGGTACGGCCAGCGTAATGTTGACCGCACCCACACTGTATAAGGTATACCACATAGGTGCTGAGACAATTAATAAAACTAGTAATAGAATGTGTGGTACCTCTGCTCGGGGGAACAAAATTGTGTCTTAATAAGGAGATGCCTACAGGTGATACACCGACTACGTCCACATGGGTGATTACCCAATGGACCCTTATGAGTCGTGGTTTTAGATGATGTTGATGACGACCTAAGTTTAGTGGGAGCTAACATGCTCTTTATATTTCTTGCCTTCCTGTATACTACAGCTGCCCTTTCAGGCAAGATGGACCCTAAATGGGGGTCACACTTGAGGATGCTCCAATGATTATTAAGAATCTTATTTATAGATCTATAAGACTGGTTATATGTGGTTATGAACCTCACCGTGGACGCACGAGTCTTAATGGATTTCACTGGAGCATCGTTACTCAAGCGTACCCCCTTGTCACATTTGGTTTTCGATTTACTTAATAGGACCGACTGGTCTAGAGAGCTGGCTTTGCTGAGAGCGTCGGAGATCAAATCAGGATCATAGCCTTTGGATAGAAACTTATTCCCAAGTGATTTGGACTGGCTATCAAAATCAATATCCCTGGTGCAGTTCCTACGTAACAAAAAGGAATAGAGGCTGGGGCGCTCCCTTGTTTGTTAGACTTGTGGTGTGGCCTGTTTTGCAATGTGTAACCAAATAAGGGATAGTGTATACTTGCCCTTGTTGTTTTCTGCAGCTGGACCTGGAAAGAAGATAAAGCCCGGAATCTTCTTGAAATGGCAGTAGAATCGGTGGATTGGTCAGCGCACGGGTTTTTTTGCTCACAGGATGAAAAGAGAAAATGAGGGACACGTGATTAGTGTTTAAACCAGACAGAACATTAAACAATAGTACAATGTGCTTGTCTAAAATAGTAAAAGATAGTAAAAAATTCTCCAAAAGAATTTTTAAAATCTGGATTTGGGGCTTGGAACAGCCTAAAGTTGAAAAATAAAAACTACTTCATAAAAATTCCTAGAAGTGAAATTCTGTGGTGGATGGTGGGCTGAGGGATGTAAAATAAAAATGGAAATAATAATGTAAGGGATGTGGGGGTGGGTGATTAGCGCGCTCTTGCGCAGCCTGCTGCAAAGCAGGGATGGTGATGCTGCTTATGCAGTACTACACAGTCTGCTGCCTGGCGAAGATAGTGTTGCTGGCTTGGCGGTATTCTTTAAATTTATGTGATGCCAGAAGCAGTGGCTTCCTCCTCCTTCTACTGGAGGTGGTTTGCGGTGCTGATTAATAAAGCCAAATGGAGTTTCTGGTGTAGGGGTGACTACCTACTCCTCCTTATGGAGGTGGTACGTAAGTGACTTCTCTCCCGGGTGCCCGATTCAAAGAAAGAAAGGGCCAGACCGGTGAGTAGGTGAAAATAAGTTTATTAAATGCATACAACAGCAAACAGGAAAAAAACACTTAAAATACAGCTTGGGCAGCAGCCCAGCTTCAGCTTAGACTTTCGATGGCGCTCCTCCGACCGGTGTATCCCCCGTGACCACGTCCGATGGCGGGAACCGGAAGGGGAGGGCTTACCGGATGTCAGCAGGCTGGCTGGGTCCTTCAGGTAATGGGCTCCGGCAGGGAACTACGCGTTTCGCAATGATGCTTCGTCAGGTTCCTGCCGGATGCCCTGGGTCTTCCGTTTTTATAGGTTAAAAAGCTGCTTGATTGATTGATTGCAATCACTTGATGTTCTATACAATTTTGGGATTAAAACAGCTTGTACATCAATCGGTGGTCTTGTTTATTTTATACATTGGCTAGAATGGGCTAATGGGGGTAAAAAAGGTGAATGAAATGTGGATACAAAGTTTACACAGTCTTTAAAATGAGACAGATAGTTAATTCGTGCACACGTGGTTCTACTCCTTCTAATTAGATTGCCTGGTGATTGATTCACATGTTGGTGTGCACTTTAGTACTCAGGAAAAAATACATACTTCGTTATACAAGTTTCTTAAAGTGGGTACTATAACAGAGTTATTTTGTACTAGAGCCTTGTACTTGAATCCCCATGTAGATATGCATATCTATATCCTCTTGCAGAAGATGGTTTAAAGGGATATTTGGTATAGATTATATATACAAAGTATAATATATAATCTAGTACAGAATTTATGTGTGGTGATTGAGTCACTTTATACGTCTCTTCATGAATGCTTTGAACTAAAAAATGATTTATAGCGTTATAAAAGATATGGAATAGTAAAATATAAAATATGAATACTGATAAGAATGTATATTTAAAAAATGTGTATTTAAAGATGTCAAAAATGTATAAAAATTGGGAATAAAACATAAGATATCTGAATTATGTGTTTTCCGTGGTTCAATGGCAATTGTGAATTTCACTGATGCCTTTATGGTGTATGAGTTTGTGTCATTTGCCGAC
Source organism: Ascaphus truei (assembly GCF_040206685.1). Classification (NCBI taxonomy): domain Eukaryota; kingdom Metazoa; phylum Chordata; class Amphibia; order Anura; family Ascaphidae; genus Ascaphus; species Ascaphus truei. The sequence goes on from NC_134486.1 coordinate 164,829,245, forward strand.
TTTAAATACCTTAATGTTCTTTTGTGTGTTGTGTCGGGGATTCTGTTCCAGGGTCATAGTTCTTAGTCATTCTATATCTGTGCGCTTAGTGGGTTAGGCTACACAGATGCTAAGATTTAGATGCATGCTTGGTGGTACATTAAGAGGTAAGTTGTCACAAATATTGGTGGATCTTCACAGTTGCGCCGGTACTAGTAGAAGGGGAGGGAGAGAAAAGAGGGGATTAGGGTGAAGATAGAAGGAGAGAAGAGAAATAAGATATGGAAGAAGGAGCGGGGAAAGAGGGGAAGGTGGAGAGAAAGGGGAGAAAAGAAAAGAAACATGATTAGTACAGTGTATCTTGGATGGAACGCAATCTTTACTCTAGGAATGCCCCAATATCTATATCAATGTTGAGTCCTAGGGGTGCTAGCGTTTTCAATTTGTAAATCCAAAGAGTTTCCTTCTTGGCTAGTTTGGTTAGTCTATCGCCTCCTCACCAGAGGGGTGGGATCTGTTCTATGGCTCTATAGGTGAGGCCGGAGGGGTCTCCTTGGTGTTTAATTGAAAAACGTTTAGACACGCTATGGGTCATTAGCTGCCGTCGAATGTTCCCAATATGCTCTAATATGCGAACCTTTAGGGGTCGGCTGGTACGGCCGACATATTGCAGTCCACAGGGGCAGTTTAATAGATAAACTACGTGATCGCTCTTACAGTTGATGAACTGTGTGATTTTGAATTGTTCGCCTGTTACATTAGATGAGAAATTTATTTGTCGCTGCAGCCCTGTTTGCAAGCTTTGCAGGTGCTGCACTTAAAAAACCCTTTTTCTGTTGATAGCCAATTGTTCTCCTTCTTTGTGTTGTCTGTTCTGAACAGACTTGGTGCTAGCTTTGTTTTTATATTGTCAGCTCTTTTAAAGATGACCCTTGGTCTTTCTGGGAGGTGATTTTTAAGAGTATCATCCCCTAGTAAGAGATGCCAGTGTTTGTTTAGTATTTGTTGAATTTTGCCCGAATCCTGGCTGTACTGGGTTAAGAATGGAGCATTGAAATCTTCTCTTTGTTGCTTGTTGGATGGTTTAAGAATGTCAGTTCTTCGCAGGAGGCCTGTCTTATTAATGGATTCTTCTAATGTATTTCTATTGTACCCTTTATTGATAAACCTATCCCTTAGGATACCTGCTTGCTCTCTAAAGACATTATTGTCACTGCAATTACGCCTAATTCGGCGGAATTGGCCTGGAGGTATGTTGGATAGCCACTTTCTGTGGTGGCAGCTTGTTTTCAGTAGATAGTTATTGTAATCGACTTTTTTGAAGAATGTTTTGGTTTTGAGTGTGTTATTTTCAACATAGATAGTGAGGTCTAAGAAGTCTATTGAGATTTTGTTTGTGCAAGCTGTGAATTTTAGATTTAGTTTGTTGGTGTTGATATATTCCAGAAAGCGTTTCAGATCTACTTCGCTTCCTTTCCAGATGAAGAGGATGTCATCAATATATCTTCGCCATAGCGCTAGATCTGCGCTGAATTCGTGTGGGGACCAAATAGTGTCTTGTTCCCAGATATCCATAAAAAGATTCGCGTAGCTGGGTGCAAATTTTGTACCCATTGCCGTGCCGCATTTTTGGAGGAAATGTTTCCCATCGAAGTTAAAAAGGTTATGTTTTAAAATAAAGGTAATGCTTTCTAGGATAAATGTTTTTTGTTCTATGTGTATGTTTGGGTCGTTGCTGAGTGTCCTATCTATAGCTGAGATGCCGTCTTCGTGATTGATTGATGTGTATAAGGATGTCACATCACATGTGCAAAGTATAAAGTCTGGGCTCCATGTTACCTGTTCTATCAAATTGATAGTTTGTGTTGTGTCTCTAAGGTATGACTTCATCTCCACAACGTAAGGTTGTAAGGAGATGTCTATGTATTCTGAAAGTTTTGAAGTGAGGGAGCCTATCCCCGAGATGATTGGTCTCCCTGGGGGCGCTGTCAGGCTTTTGTGTATTTTAGGTAGGAAGTAAAAGATTGGCATCACGGGGAATTTTACATTTAGATATTGGTATTCTTTTTGATTGATAACCCCTATTGATTTACCCTTATCGATGTGATTTAAGTATTCTGTACAAAAGTCTTTGTGGGGATTTATTTTTAGACTTTCATATGTCGTAGTGTCCGCGAGGATCCTGTCTGCTTCTTGTCTGTAGTTAGTGGTGTCCATAATGACTACTCCCCCCCCTTTGTCTGCCTGTTTAATCGTTATTGATTTGTCATCTTCTAGTTGTTTTAGCGCAGTTTTCTCTTTGAGTGTTAGATTGTGTTTGATTTTACTTCTGTTATCTTTAGTCAGTTTGTCGAAGTCTTCCTGTATTTTTTGATGAAACGTCTCTATATTATGGCTTTTAGCCCAGCTTGGGTAGAATTTGGATTTTTCTTTGAGGGATGTGTGTTTGAAAGTATCCTCTTCTGATACCGAGGGTGTACTATTGTTTATGATTTCTCTACTCTGTGCATCTTTAGTTAAGAAGAATTTTTTTAGTGTGAGTTGTCGTATGAATTTGTGTGCGTCTATGTAGAGGTTGAAACCACTAGCTGCAGCCGCAGGTGCGAAATTGAGGCCCTTTTTAATGAGACTACACTGCTCGGCATTTAGACTCTTTATGCTTAGGTTGAATATATTGCTATTGTCTATTGTGTTGCTGGTCTTTTTCTGCTGACTTCTTCCTCCCCGTTTTCCTCGTGTGGTCTTTTTCTGGCCCTTGTGTTTGGGGAGTCTTGTTCTCTCTGTCCTTCTAGGAGTAGGTATCTGTTCTGTGTTGTTAGGGGGGGCACCCGGGAGAGAAGTCACTTACGTACCACCTCCATAAGGAGGAGTAGGTAGTCACCCCTACACCAGAAACTCCATTTGGCTTTATTAATCAGCACCGCAAACCACCTCCAGTAGAAGGAGGAGGAAGCCACTGCTTCTGGCATCACAAGCCAAGCCAGCAACACTATCTTCGCCAGGCAGCAGACTGTGTAGTACTGCATAAGCAGCATCACCATCCCTGCTTTGCAGCAGGCTGCGCAAGAGCGCGCTAATCACCCACCCCCACATCCCTTACATTATTATTTCCATTTTTATTTTACATCCCTCAGCCCACCATCCACCACAGAATTTCACTTCTAGGAATTTTTATGAAGTAGTTTTTATTTTTCAACTTTAGGCTGTTCCAAGCCCCAAATCCAGATTTTAAAAATTCTTTTGGAGCATTTTTTACTATCTTTTACTATTTTAGACAAGCACATTGTACTATTGTTTAATGTTCTGTCTGGTTTAAACACTAATCACGTGTCCCTCATTTTCTCTTTTCATCCTGTGAGCAAAAAAACCCGTGCGCTGACCAATCCACCGATTCTACTGCAGTTCCTACGTAGTCTGTGAAACTGCCCCAAAGGGATATTGTCGAGCCATTGCTTATGGTGATTGCTGGACGCATGAACATAGCTATTGACAGACACAGACTTGAAATGTGTGGAGGTGATAATATTGAAGTCTGTGTCTGTACTGAGGGCCAAATCGAGAAATACAGTGGATACTGCATCAATTTCAAAGGTGAATTTAAGTCCAAACAAATTATCGTTGAAGGAACTCAAGAGACCAGATAGAACAGACTCTTCACCAACCCAAATAATAATGATATCGTCTATGAAGTGGCCATAGTACACAAGACCCGCTCTAAGTGTGGTATTCAGCCACACAAAAGACTCCTCCCAGTGACCCATGAAGAGATTTGCGTAGCTGGGAGCGAATCTCGTGCCCATGGCCGTTCCACAGATTTGCAAGTGATAATTATCTTCAAATAAAAAATAATTGTGAGTGAGAATAAAGTGAATACTTTGCAAAATGAAGTGTTTGTGCTTGTCTGGGAACGATAAGTCCGTGTCCAGCCAGTATTTAATGGCTTCAATCCCCCTGTCATGATCAATACAAGTATAAAGTTATGCCACGTCACATGTGGCCCATAGGTAAGTGGATTTCCACTTAATATCCGAGATGGAGTCGATGACATGGAGTGTATCCCTAATATGGGACCTGAGCTTAGCTACATAGGGTTGGAGAAAATAATAAACATATTGGGATAGACCTGATGTCATCGACTCCACACCCGAAACTATGGGTCTGCCAGGGGGATTGAACAGGGACTTATGAACCTTGGGTAAATGATAAAAAATTGGAGTGCGTGGATGTGAGGAAAACAAAAATTTAAATTCCGAATTAGAAATGATACCATCCCCCAGTGCGCTAGTGAGGAGTTCCTTCAACAATAATTGGTAAATGTCCAATGGATCAGACTCCAACAAGGTGTAGGAGGCCGAGTCACCCGAGTCTGCGTGCCTCTAAGAGATACGCAGATAAGTCCTGGATGACTACGCTCCCACCCTTATCAGCCTGTCGAATGATAATATCATGATTAGCCTTAAGCTTGTTCAATGCGTCCAGCTCACCTCTAGATAAATTATGAGTGAGTTTGGTAGGTTTGGCGCATAATGACTCAAAGTCGCGAAGTACCAAATTGTAGAACGTGTCCACAAATCCCCCCTTGGATTGGTAAGGGAAGAAGACTGACCTGGGTTTAAAAGGTGAGTATATAATATTTAAATCTTCCTCTAATTCTACCTCCACAGACCCGGTGGGATGAATGGACAGCTCAAAGTTGTCAATGGAGACTTGTGATCCCGATGTTAAGCCCGACTCTCTCAGCAAAGAAGTAAGTGCCTCAATGCAGACTTCTTCCTGTGTGTTAAAGGTGTTGACAGGATTAGTTGATTTAATATTAGTCTTCTGGATATTGAAATGTCTATTCAAAGTAATTTTTCTAATAAAACTATTTAAATCAATAAACAGCTGAAATAAATTAGGACCCGTATTGGGAGCAAAAGATAGACCCCTCTCTAACAAAGACTTTTCATAATCTGACAATGAAACTGATGAGAGGTTAAATATACTACTAGTCTCAGATGGTATTAGTCTTCTTCTGTTTTCCTTCTTCCTCTGGACGACTCTGCCTGCCCTAACTCCTCTGCTCCTCTTTTGCCCTGACCAGATGGTCTGTTTGGGGCCTCGCGGTCCCAAAGGGGGTAATGTTTGTCTGGATCCCTCCCTTTCGCCCTCCCCTCCTGTCTCGGAGTTCTGTCTAAAAAATGAGCAGACCTATGTGTGGTGTTGGGTTCTTTGGATCTGGCACCTCTACCAATATCAGCTGACACCCCATTCGCATCCGGCACATCAGGGATCCCAGATCTTCCCATATTGTCCCCGGGGAGGGGTTCCACCTCGAGGACCATGTAGCCCCCACCTGTATGGAATTCTGTGGGGCCACTGGAGGGACCCTGGGCTCCCTGTTGACCTGCCTGACGAGAAGGGGTGTGGCTGGATGTATCCCTTGGCTGGTAGGAGCCACCTCCTCGTGTGCGAGAACCAGAACTATACCTCCCTCTTCTCCTATAATTGTAATTTTGTGTCCGTTTCCAGACCCTCACTTTATTCGTGGCATAATCCTCCTTATCACGATTGAGTTTACTATCTTTCCTATCAATAACCTCTTTTTCAAAGGTGATAACTCTCCTACTTGTTTTCTCATCATATTCTTTAAATTCCTCAGTATCGCAGTACGGTTTCAATGTAGCCTGAATATTCTCAATCTCTAACTCCAATTCTTTGACTTTCATGTCTCTAAAATCAATTAAAAGTTTCATCAATGAGAATGAACACCTGTCTAGTGTTTCATTCCATTCCCTGGTAAAATCTGCATTTGTTTCAAATGTCGGGATTTACAGTAGTCACCCTCAAAACTCTAGGGATAATCTTGCGGTCTATATAATCCTGTAAGGAACATGCGTCCCACCAATGTCTCATCTCCACCTTCATCAGTGTTTCTAGTGTAAAAAAGTTGCCCTTAATATCAATTTTATTCTCAGTGTCCATATTATTTTTGACAACTGCTGAAGGGATGAGTCCACTCCTTCTGGAGTGCCTCTCTTTTGCTGATTGCATCATATTGATGTTCTAGTTAAATGCCTCTTCTAGAAACAAGGCTGCTGCTTAGGGGTTAAATATAAAGGACAAACAAAGAAAAAAAGCAGCGCCTCTAGAAGTGTATGATTAAAATATCTAGAAATTTATAGTGCTGGTGATTACTCAAATAAATATTGGAGGAAAATTAAAATTAAAATTGATAATTTGTGAATGAATAATGAACTACTCTACTAATGTGATGGCACATGGATTGACTAGATGCCTGTGCATAATAACAAGGGAAAACTATGAACAAACAGTAGCATAACAGTCAAAATGAAATACATGTAAAATATACATAGAATAAACGTATATTAGCAAGAAAAGAGGGTAAAAACCAGTCCTCAAAATGATAGTCCAATGTAGAAAATGGAAGCTGGTACAAGGGGTCTCCGGCTGCTCTCAGAATGGACAAACCACGTCCATAGGGAATCTACAGAGAAAAAAGAGGAGAGAGTGCACGCCCCATAGTGTAAAACTGTATATTTAATGAGGGGAAGGGGAGGAAGGGGGGTAAGAAATGCACTCACAAAAGTACAGAATAAAATAGCATTGTGTGATAATAATCACCACCATCCGGTTGCTGTGCTCTGTCCTGGGGGAAACCCCGATCACAAACAGGATAGGCCACAGTCCCAGCAGATGTCCAGGGCCAGTGGATGTTGTAAAAATGTACAAGGATCGTGGAAAGTGGCTCCTTGCTTGCAGGCCTCTATGGTGCCAGCGCTTGGATCGGTTCACTCCAGCGCTCCGTGATGACGTAATGTCAATGCATCCGACGTGATGACGCTCCCTGAAGCGTTTCGTCACTCACGGGTGACTTTCTCAAAGGGTAGTAGGGAGGAGTGACACGGCCATCATTTATATACACATACTAATACTGATAGTTCCGTGGACCGCCCCTACTGAGCTGAAAGGTACTTAGTGCAATCAAGGTTAGTAACAACAATTAAACACATTAAAATTGGCCTAATTATATTGGAGGAGACTAAAAAGAATATATAACACATAGCACAACCCATATGACTTATATCACAATACTAAGAGTGATATATGTAAAAAATATATATATATAGTATATGCAAAGCTAATGATAAAAACCATATATATAGTATTGGCTCATGCATTACAATATAAAGTCATATTAAGCATTAAAAGATACCATATATACAACAATATTTCTCATATTGAAAATCAAATAATATCATAATAATATATAGTATATATATACACACACACACACACACACACACACACACACAGTCAGTCACACACACACACACACACACACACACACACACACACACACACACACACACACACACACACACATTTACACAGACAGAAACCGCACCCACCCTTATAATAACTAGGGTATTTATAAGACCATAATCTAATCTCTATAATAGAGAGAAACAAGTCAGTTCTCTAAGACAGGGATAAATAGAATACAGAAAAGACACAAGAAGTCTCAAAGATGAGCACTCAAAAAATCCCCAAAAAATGATACTTTAATGTCCTCAAATGTAACAAACTAAAACATGAAAAAAATCCAAAACAGAACCCTGATATAGACAAAGTGACTACATATAACATATGGTCAATACAAAAAGTCTAAACCTATACACAATTATCAGGTTAATGCAAGAAGAGTGTAAGGTGAGATCCCAGGGAAACTAGTTCCCTGGATCAGCAAGACCGGCCGGTCACAAAATATACCAAAAAGACCTAAGGGACACACTAATGAATATACTGATGTCAAACACATGTAAACCACACACACTGCAAGATGGATACCGTTAAGGTAAAGCTAACCCACCGTAGTGGGAAGTGTGCAGAAATCTAGGAAAACTATGTAGAGATGGATAAATTCGTTTGAAAAAATAACACAAAAAAAAAATAATTTCAAGTGTCGGAAAGAAAATCCTCACATAAAAATGAAGAAATGTCCAGTTGTATCCAGGATGGTATGAAATCTTAAATAAACGAATAGCATATAAAGTCCCTCAATTGTAGCATAGGGAATAAAGAAAAAATATACTCATCCCCCCTTGAGTTACAGAGTGCGGTAGTATAACTCAAAGATGCCAGACAGAAGTTTCTACCAGATATCAGAATCCATATTATTGTGAGTCCCAGAGTCAGGAAGGGAATATGTATCACAATTTAGAGTCTCAGGGTCACTGCAGCAGCTCCCACTCTACACTTGTTTCACCTTGCGGCTACTTCATGGAGTGTGGAGACTGCAGGAAAAGACTCACTATTTAAAAGAAAGTTAGGAATTGGAGACAGCTGTCCCCAGCATGAAATCACTCGCTATTGGCTGGTAAAGTCAGAGGAGGAAGGAGTCGTGCATCTCCTGGAAGCACGTTTAACCCCGTATGGCGTCGTGACGTCACAGCAGGGCTATCCATCCAGGGCCATCCAATCAAAAGTGTTACTCTTCGATTCATAGCGACATGGAGAGGCTATTCAGCGCCCCAGAACATCTGCCAAAACCACTCGCTCTCAGTCTGCGGAAGTCAGCATTCTTTTGATTGGATGGCCCTGCTGTGACATCACGACGCCATGCGGGGTTAAACGTGCTTCCAGGAGACACAAAGATGTGTCTTTGGATACTGTTGGAGCTGCAGATCTGCATAAATAGCAGACAGCTGGGCAGAGATGCACGCCTCTTTCCTCCTCTGACTTTACCAGCCAATAGCGAGTAGTTTCATGCTGGGGACAGCTGTCTCCAATTCCTAACTTTCTTTTAAATAGATCCAGTGACGTAATTTACCAGAAACAGCCCCTATAGCCACGATACATCAGGCATAGGTGTCTGTGTTTCTGGATTTTCATAGTGCTGACGTTATAGTTCTATTTGGACTACTTTTGGCAACCTGCCATTTAGAGACCCCCTATGGGGCATCAGCATTATATTATTTTCAGTTCACTTTACTCACTACATTTATTGTTACCATTCCATTTTTTTTTTAAAACTATCATTTTATTAGGTATATTGGTGCGTACATTAAAACACAATCCATTTGCTTATATAGCTCCACCATTTCCATGTTTCCAAACACTTAACGTGACACACATGACAGACTCAACAGACCAACAAATGAGACGTCAGGGTAACGGGCTGGGGGGGAGGGGCGGGGGGTCCAGAACGCGACCTCGTTTACTGCTGGGTGGTTACGGCTCACATCATCCACCTCTCTTCTGCTAGCTTGCTTATACTAGATTGCCGGGCCTACGGCTCCGCCTCCAGGGGTGGCCCCACCTCATTGATCTTCTCCATACTACAGGGTTTCCTAGTCGCTGTGTGGTCAAGAATCCTTTTGGTCAATGGAGAACGCATTTATAACTATCATTGCAAAATTGTGGTGGTATCTACTCCCGGGATGTCTGTCTGGGCCAACCAAGGTGACCAGACTTTTAGCAAATTTGAGCCGGAGTCATTGACCAGACTCGTCAACTGTTCCATCCGGCAGACAAACCAAATTCTATTCCTGATTTTGGGTATAATTGGTATATCTGGTTGCTTCCATAACGCTGCGATCTCGCACCTGTTGGCGGTTGCAAAGTGTGTGATCAATTTATGTGTTGCGTTCGAGAACCCCCGAATCCGCCTGCCCAATAAGAACAGCCATGGGTCCAGGGGGACCTACACGCCTATCAATTTTTGCAGCCATTCCCTAATTTCCGCCCAAATCGGAGCCACCCTCGTGCAAGACCACAGCATGTGGTGCAAGTCCGCTCTTTCCCCGCACTGCTTAGGGCAGAGCGGTGAATAGCCTTTGACAAATTTCGACAGTTTAGTTGGAGTGTAGTACCAACGCATCAGGACTTTGTATGCGTTCTCCTTTAACGTGGTACAGATAGAGCTTTTGGCTGCTGCCTGCAGGATCCTGTCCCAGTCCTCGTCCTCTAGCATCTCCCCTAAGTCGGCTTCCCATTGTCTCATATAACTAAGCGTGACATCACACTCCACGTTGTGGGAGGCACATAAAGCTACCCTCAGGGGATCTCTGATGTCTCTGGCGGCTCGGCGCCGGAGGGAGCAGGATTGCCAGATTAAGGAATTACAGGAGAAATTGGCATCACTTACTACAACACATAAGTCCCTAAAGCAAGACCCTACCTTAAAAGAAATCTCAGATATCAAACACCAACTAAACATTCGATTAGCCTCCCAAGCGGAAAAGGAGTTGAGTTGGACTAAACGTAGGTTCTTTGAGAAGGCTAACAGGCCGGACACCCTTTTAGCAAATAAGCTTATAAATAAAGCACCAAATCACCACATTCAATCAATTCGTACACAGGGGGGGGAGCTTACCTCGAACCCTAGGCGCATTGTAGAGGAATTCAAATCCTACTATGAGGCGCTCTACGATGGAGGCAAGGTCACACACAATCAGAAAACGAGGGATAATCTTCGGGAATTTTTAACGGGGGCAAAGTTGCCGCAGTTGAGCAGGGCAGAGAGGGAAGCTCTGCAGACAGACTTCTCTTTAGAAGAGTTAATGGCAGTTGTAAAGTCTCTCAAGCCAGCCAAGGCACCAGGTCCAGATGGCTTTTCAAACCTCTACTATAAAAAATATTTGAAATTATTAGCACCACATCTGTTAACACTCTTTAATTTGGTCTTACAAGGGGCCTCGTTCCCAGCGCAGATGCTCCAGGCGTCCATCTCCCTGATCTATAAACCAGGAAAGGAGCCGGCAGACTGTAAGAGCTACCGGCCCATCTCTTTGATCAATACGGACATAAAAATATTCTCAAAACTTATAGCTAACAGAGTGGGTAACGTCCTCCCTGGGTTGATTCATCCAGATCAGGTGGGGTTCATCGGAGAAAGGCAAGCAGCAGATAATACCAGACGAGTAATCGATCTTATTGATTTGGCCCAAAAACATAATATCCCGTCAATGGTACTCAGTCTGGATGCAGAAAAAGCCTTCGATAGGATTGATTGGCCCTATCTAAGGGGGACACTGGAGGCATTTGGCTTCGGGGGACGCCTTTTGGGAGCCATTATGGCACTATATGAAGGGCCGGCGGCAAGGGTGCGACATCAGGGGTTCCCTTCGGAACAATTTCAAATCCGCAGTGGCACGAGGCAGGGTTGCCCACTGTCCCCCTTGCTGTTTGCCCTCTGTATCGAACCCTTGGCGGCACACCTGAGATTAAGTCCAGATGTGTCAGGAATAACAGTCAAAGAGCAGACGCACAAAGTGGCGCTGTACGCGGATGATGTGATACTGACTCTATCCGGACCTCTCACCTCCCTGCCCAATGTGTTTGCAATATTGGGGCAGTTTAAACAAATATCGGGGTTCAAAATTAATCAAGCCAAATCAGAAGCCCTCAATATAAATTCCCCCAAACCAATGGAAAAGGTAATTGGATTAAACTTTAACTGGCAACCCTCCATGATCAAATATCTAGGGGTATATATAAGAAGAGATGTCAAAGCATTATACAAGGCAAATTATCCCAGGTTGTTCAAGACACTGAGGGAGGATCTCAGAAGATGGGAGGAGTATGGCATCTCTTGGATTGGAAGAATTCATAGTGTTAAAATGAATCTTCTCCCCAAGGTGCTATACCTTTTTCAGGCCCTCCCGACCCCCCTGTTAAAGATGATATCCTCTCGCTGCAGTCTAGAATAATGAAGTTTATCTGCAATAAAAAAAGCCCACGGATAAAAAAAGATATCTTGAGGAGGCCGACCTCGAGGGGAGGGTTGGGGGTGCCTTGCCTGTTCGCCTATTACAAAGCTGCCCAACTGAGCCAAATCATACAGTGGCACTCAGACCCGGTTCTGCGGAGATGAGTGGCGCTAGAAAAAGATTGCTGTGCGCCCATTGAACTGCAGAACCTTATCTGGTTACCTAAAAAAAGCTGGTCTGGAATTCAGACCCCGCTACAGGCTATATCGAACTCCTTGAAGGTTTGGGAGGCTACCAAATTTAAATGTTCTCTCACAACACTAAACTCCTTGATGATGCCCATATGGGGTAATTCGGACTTTGCTCCAGGGCTGGATCGTCCACATTTCGCAAAATGGTTTAATTCAGGATATATTAGACTAAATGATCTGGAGGGGAGACAGCATATCAACACTTTTGATCACATCAAAGAGGAGAAAAATATACCTAATACAGAATTCTTTAGATACCTCCAGATCAGAGCATTCTACAACAAAGCCCCAAGTCGGCCCAAGAGAACAAACTTTGAGCAGCTGTGTTCCACACAAGGGGACTAACCTCTAGAATGTACAGGGAAGTGATCTGTCCAGGTACAATTCCATTTTAATAGTAATCCTTAATAAAGTATTTTAACACTCTCACTATCATTGTTTGGTCTAGTTTTTCTCCTCTGTACTGCATATTTAGCAGGGTACTCTCCTTTTGGACTCCGAGTGCACTATATAGGGCCTTATCTGTATGTGCAGTGTTTTTACCTCATACAGTGTCCTTTGTTTGATAATTATCTCCTTGCCCTATTGCACCAGTCTGTCCCTCTGACCCTTGCAGTCACACTAGGTTGAGCGGGTGCATTTTCTCTTTGTCTCCCATATAGCTAGTAGACCTTGTGTCTTCTTTCCTGCACCCCGCTCCCTAGTTCCTTCTATTATGACTGTTTTTCTGTCCAACAGGACAGATTTTGATGCCTGGCATACTGAAGCCTGTGACATGTTCTCTACTACTAGCGTAATTGAATTAAGTAAAACATCAGATATACATAATTTTTTTCACTCATTAGACGCTTTACATAGAACACAGTCCTGGTGGGAGATTTCAAGTCTGGAACATTATATTAACTAGGCTTGGTTCCACGAGGCCTTAGAATTGACCTTGGACCCTCACATCTTATCAATGATGAGTCGTTCAATAAAACTTGGGAGAGCACCCTACTGAATTGTTCCATAAAGTTAATGCAACTACTCATAACTTATGAGCAAACTAGACTAGCAGTTACACAGGAGGCAATTGACAAATCATTTGCAGAAATTCCCACTTGGCAAGCTCATAGTGAGTTTAGTGAATTGGAACTGAAGCTTAAGGAGAATACGGAACATTTTAAACAGGATCTTAAAATTAGAACCAGAGACATAACATAAAACACAGACAAAGCTCAGTGCACATCCAGAAAAACTTATATACGGTACAGTGCCTAAATATACATGTATAAATAACTAATAAATAAAATGGTCTTTTAGTTTAACATTTTGGCCAAATTGTTGTAAGCCCTTGAGCCAAACTTCACGGCAGACCACGTTTCAAGGGTCCCTACACTAATATAAATTCTTAATAACCTGTGCATTGCCAGGAAGAATGATTTATAATAAATCTGTCAATATAAGTTGCAAAAGTTCTAAGTCTGATTGAAGCTTTTATTAACCTGTACATTACCAGGAAAAGCACTCTGTAATAGATTTGTCACAATCACACTGCATGCAGGCAAGTTCCCCTGATAGTTGGAGATGCCATGGAGTGAGCTTTTAACCATTTAAATGTGGGAGGGAGTGAGCTTCAATTGGATAGGAGGTTGCCACCCTCCAAAACAGCCAGGACTAGCTGCACAAGAATTATAAAACATACAGAACACCTACAAGCTCAAATTGAACCCCCAAAATACCCACAACATATATATAAGCATATAAGTTTCACAGAGGAGTGCTACTGAGCATGGCGATATGTATTTAAAACCAGAGACATAACATAAAACACAGACAAAGCTCAGTGCACATCCAGAAAAACTTATATACGGTACAGTGCCTAAATATACATGTATAAATAACTAATAAATAAAATGGTCTTTTAGTTTAACATTTTGGCCAAATTGTTGTAAGCCCTTGAGCCAAACTTCACGGCAGACCACGTTTCAAGGGTCCCTACACTAATATAAATTCTTAATAACCTGTGCATTGCCAGGAAGAATGAGCTTTGTCTGTGTTTTATGTTATGTCTCTGGTTTTAAATACATATCGCCATGCTCAGTAGCACTCCTCTGTGAAACTTATATGCTTATATATATGTTGTGGGTATTTTGGGGGTTCAATTTGAGCTTGTAGGTGTTCTGTATGTTTTATAATTCTTGTGCAGCTAGTCTTGGCTGTTTTGGAGGGTGGCAACCTCCTATCCAATTGAAGCTCACTCCCTCCCACATTTAAATGGTTAAAAGCTCACTCCATGGCATCTCCAACTATCAGGGGAACTTGCCTGCATGCAGTGTGATTGTGACAAATCTATTACAGAATGCTTTTCCTGGTAATGTACAGGTTAATAAAAGCTTCAATCAGACTTAGAACTTTTGCAACTTATATTGACAGATTTATTATAAATCATTCTTCCTGGCAATGCACAGGTTATTAAGAATTTATATTAGTGTAGGGACCCTTGAAACGTAGTCTGCCATGAAGTTTGGCTCAAGGGCTTACAACAATTTGGCCAAAATGTTAAACTAAAAGACCATTTTATTTATTAGTTATTTATACATGTATATTTAGGCACTGTACCGTATATAAGTTTTTCTGGATGTGCACTGAGCTTTGTCTGTGTTTTATGTTATGTCTCTGGTTTTAAATACATATCGCCATGCTCAGTAGCACTCCTCTGTGAAACTTATATGCTTATATATATGTTGTGGGTATTTTGGGGGTTCAATTTGAGCTTGTAGGTGTTCTGTATGTCTTAAAATTAGAAAACAGAAAAAATTTCAACGAGATTCCAAGGATGGAAAGATTTTTAAATTCAATTTAAAACCTAAACCTGTATCCACCAATCCCCTTGAAACATCTACTGAATGGAAACGCTCAGGCAGTGAGCAGGAAAGTGATAGAGATAACTCACACACACCGGCGACACAGGAGACTGCGCCACATACCTCCTCTGTACCCCAGGTTCCTTTTTTAGGGAACACAAGGTACAACACTCGTGCAAACTCAAAAGACCCATGAGAAGGGGAGGGCACAAGGCCAAAAGAGCGGCGATGAGGGGGCACCAATTACAGCAGCAGGCACTCATACAGGGGGGGATATTAGATAGCCCTAGTGAGCTGGATGATTTACAAATCATTAATCTTTCTAAGCTCACTTTATCTGAGGATCATATACGGGTCCTCAAGAAAGGGCTATCTTTCTCTCCAACAGCCTGCTTCAATAGATTTGATTGGGTTAAGGACACACACCTTTTCGCCCGCAAACTCCTCTTGCACAAGTTTTTCATCAACAGACATGATGGACATGAGATACCGTCATGTCACCTACCGACTGTGAAAAACTGATGCATTTACAAGACGCCTGTGACCTCCTGGAGGAAAATGAACGTAACCCAGGTACGGCACCTTTCACTGATTTTAGGCCCCTCTCTACCTTCACTCCTGCCTTTGCGACTAGCCCTAATATCCAAGTTTTTGTCAATCGGGTTACACGAGCCTGAGCTCCTTTCTCAAACCATAACTCAGTCCAACTTTACCAATAATGAATTGAAAGCCCTTTCAGACCTACAAAGCAATCAGGACATCGTGATTAAACCCTCTGATAAAGGGGGGAATGTCGTCATCCTTAACCGGGACGACAACGTCACTGAAAATCTGCGATTGCTGTCGGATCATTCATGTTATAGGGTTCTTCCCTCAGACCATAAGGCCATATTCCGTGCTAAACTCTTCACTATTCTATAACTAAACGAGAATTTGACTTTATCCTGGGGAAGACACCATGAATAGCTACATTTTATAGCCTCCCCAAAGTTCATAAAACACAAAGACCCCCTCCAGGTCGACCAATTGTGTCAGGCCTGGGGAATTTGACGGAGAACGCTAGTAAGTACATTGCCAAGATTTTAAGGCCATTTGTAGAGAGTCTCCCCTCGTATCTCAGAGATACCACAGACTTGTTAAGGAGGTTGGAGGATCACTCCATTGATCATGACACGTTTTTGGTAGGTCTAGATGTTGAGGCCCTCTATACTTGTATTCCACATGATAGAGGGCTCTTTGCCACCGCACACTTTCTACGAGGACGAGGTACTGATTTGTTTCTTCATAATGATTTTGTGATACAACTGCTGGATTATGTCTTCACACATAATTACTTCCTGTTTGACGGCCATCAATACCACCAGATCCAGGGTACAGCGGTGGGCACAACATGTGCACCTTCATATGCCAACCTGTACCTTGGCTGGTGGGAAGAGACTCGTCTTCAGTGAAGACATGCAGGATTATACCCAATGTATTGACCTCTGGTGCCACTATATAGATGATATATTCATCCTGTGGCGCGCACCAGAGAGTCACTTATACAGTTCATCAGTATCCTTAATACTAATGGACTCAATTTACGGTTCACGACTGACATCCAGACTGATAGACTAACTTTTTTGGACATCGCCATCATTAAGGGTAACAATGGCAACATTTCTACCACATTACACCGTAAAGCAACTGCCACCAATAGCCTCCTATTGGCAGACACACACCATCCTCTACACTTGGTTAGGAATATCCCTGTGGCACAATTTCTACGTATTCGGCGAAATTGTTCAACTAATCTTGATTTTGAGGAACAGGCTAAAATAATGACGAGCCGTTTCCTCCAACGGGGATACACCAAAGGATGTATATTAGAAAAACCTATCTAAGAGCCAAACGATCCCCACGTGCAGCCCTTTTACATGGGACAAACCGGAAAACTCCAGCCAATAAATTGGTTCGATTTGTGGGCACATACAATAACAAATGGAATAGTACCAATATGATTCTTAAACGTCATTGGCATCTACTCCTTGAGGACTCTGATCTCAAGCCAGTTTTGAAACCCTATCCGACACTGGTTAGTCGTAGGGCCCAGAATTTAAAGGATCGGCTGGTACAAAGCCACCTGAGCAGTGTGGCCAATAAAACTTGGTTGCCACAACGCCCCATGGGTACCTACAAGTGTGGTTCAAACAATCCAGGAGGAGCAAAATATAGGGAAATAAAAAACAGAAAACAGTGCAAATTTAAGTGCAGACGTTGAGACTATGATGAAATATTAATGACGATATCTTGGCTCTGCTGGTCTATCTACTTACAAGATGTAAGTGGTAAGCATGCAGTTGGCAGATTGGGCTGCCACCCCAGGTAGTATCTGTGTATTTGTGGATATCCCTCCAGGCTTATCTCGTCAGGGTAACCATGGTATACATAGGGAGGAAACAAAGCTACATAGCGCGATCTGTCTTTCCAAAAACTTTATAAAATGAATATGAACATATAAACATATAAAATGTGCACTTACAATGTGCTAGAATTAAAATAGCATTTATCACAATCACAGTGATTCTAGGGGGTTTAATCCGATCTCACCGCCTCCTCTCTGGCTCAGGATATCAGCTGTCTGCAGCCTGGAACGCTCAGCTCCGTTTCTCCTCCGGCGCGTGTGACGTCACTGCTCAGTGGAAGGTACAGCTACGGATCCCTCACTAGACCAAAACACCACTCTACGCGTTTCGCCCAGCTCAGCAAGCTGTCAATGGCTTCGTCAGGAGTGTGTGAGTTGTGGGGTTAATGAATGTCCTTTTATACCCTCTCTGTTCTAATTATACAATCAATACAGACAATTACCTCAGCGCTATGGTATCCAATCTATACATGAGTATTCCAATTAGGATATCCATATTACACATAATACATGCTTTGATTCTTGATGAAACATCATTTTCATAGGAGTTAATCTTTATATAATGTTATCCATCTACAGGAAAATTGTATCTATTCAGCACTTAGAGTATACACATGGAGTATCCAGTGCTATTTGATAGTATTTTAATTTATAATTGGCAATTTGCATTTTTGTAAAAGGAAGTTTAGGCTGATTTCTTTTAAAAAGAGTTTCTTTGAGACTTGTGTTGGTCTCTAAGTCTACAATAGAAGCTGCATCACAAAAAAACGGGGGGGGGGAGGAGAGGGGGAAGGTTTATTTTAGTTCAGGAATGAATGCATAAAGTCAGCAATTGATACTGGGCAGTTTTAACTTATGTAATTGGATAATTCAAGTTACTGCTATTATCTTGCAGTCTGATTTATTGTGACCCAATTTATGTTCATGTCAGTATTATTTTCATTATTATTTCAACTAACTAAATTACTTAGAATCTGCTTCTGTGTAAATAATCCCAAACAACAATACAGATGATTCTGGGATGATTAAATTCATATCTGATGTTATATTTAATTGGTTTTAATACTAGCTGACATTTTAGAGGGAAAACTCAAGTGAATATTACTTATAAAGTAATTAAGCTCTTAGTGCTTATTGTATAATTTTTAGTGTTTATAAGTGACTACAAATTTGGGTGGAAAATGACATTTCATTTACATTATACATATTTATGCAATCTATATATTTTTTGTATTTTTTACATTTTTTATATTTTTTTGAACATCAGTTCTCAATACAAGTTTTTAACACAAACGTAATATACAACAGGACATCTATGTTCTACTCTAAAGATCTATAATGATAGAGACTCTTACACATTCCAAAGCATTTTTATACATTATGTCATATCAAAATGGTATTATGCAATCTCTAGCTATCAGTGCTAATACACATAGTGTGATGTCACTATCTGAAAACACACGCAGATAGGATATATTGAGCCTAGAAGAGAGGAAAAAGAAGAGGCAAAAAATGGGGGGGGGGGAAGGAGATTACATTCAGTTAGATGGTCAGACTAAGAAGGGTGTCAGATCTAATTCTGCATTCAGGCCCTTTGGTGTCATGGTTTTTAAGCGGTGGATCCAAAACGCTTCCCTTCTTAGTAATTCTAAACCTCTATCGCCTCCCCTCCAATGTGGCAGAACATGCTCTATAGCTTGATAATGCAAGCCTGTCGGTTCCCCAGCATGGAAGTCAGAAAAATGTTTTGGAATACTGTGATTCTGTAACTTCCTGTGAATCCCACTAACATGTTCCAATATTCTCGTCCGTACAGGCCTTATGGTCTTTCCAACATATTGTAACCTGCAGGAACATTCCAAGATATAAACCACATGGTCTGTCCTGCAGGTTATGAAGCTTGATATTTGGAAGCTTTCGCCTGTAACGTTTGATACGAACTGGTTTTGGTTAGGTGATTTGAACCGGCAGGCTGTGCATGTCTTGCACCCATAAAACCCCTTTGTATGTAGCCAACTATTATCTGTACAGTTTTTTTTGTTTCTCAGAGCACTTGGTGCGAGTTGATCTTTGAGATTCTTGGCTTTTTTATATACTATACTAGGTTTATTAGGGATGACTGGGCCTAAGACAGGATCATTTTTTAATATATCCCAATGTTTAAATAGGATTTTTTTGATCACATTTGCCTCTCTATTGTAACCCGTAAGGAAGGCATATTCAAAGTTCCGGTTTTCCTTTTTTCTCTTATCTTTTACTTTCAATAGGTCAGATCTATTCATATTCCTAACTTTTTCCCTAGCGCCATTTAATAGTTCCTCATTATAATTCCTCTCTAGAAATTTGCTCTGGATCCTATCTGACTGTGTTTCGCACTCTTCTACATCGGTGCAATTCCTTTTAATGCGTATCAGCTGACTTATTGGGACGTTGTCCATCCAATTAGATAGATGGCAACTGTCTCTCCTGATGTAGTTGTTTTTTTCAGTGTCCTCTTTTTTTCCCCACTTCGCTTCAGGTAATCATTTGGAGGTTTTCTTCCAAATGATTACCAAAGATTTTGATGATTTGATTAAAAAAGACATTACACAATCAAACAAAAGGAAAACTGAAAATCTAACTAAAACTGAGAAAGAAGGTTTAAAACAACTAATAGAAAGGGAAAACCTCATTATCAAACAGGCAGACAAAGGAGGTGGTATCGTCCTTATGGATAAACTAGACTACGAGAAGGAAGCACTAAGACTTTTGGGGGATATTAATACTTACAGTAAGCTACCCTCCAATCCGATCAAGGAGTATACAGAGGAACTTAAAATACTGTTGGATGGAGGAAGGGAGGCGGGCATCCTGGATGAAAAAGAGTATAAATTCTTGTATCAGGAAAAAGCCAGGATGCCCGTCTTCTACTTCCTGCCAAAAATACACAAGAGCGTAGTCAATCCCCCAGGCAGACCAATTGTCTCGGGGATTGGCTCGCTAACCGCAAACCTCTCAATGTATATAGATACCTTTTTGCAAAAGTTTGTGACCCAACAGAAATCGTATCTGCGAGATACAACAGATCTGCTAAATGTGTTAAAGGATGTGACATGGGAAGATCACTTTATCTTAGCGACATGCGATGTCGCATCCTTGTATACAGTAATACAGCATGATCAGGGATGTGCTGCCACGAAAGGGTTCCTGCAGGGAGATGACACTTTATTAGAATCACAAGTTAATTTCATTGTAGATAGCATTAAGTTCATATTAGAGCACAATTATTTTTGGTTCGGAGACACTTTTTATTTGCAAAAATGTGGAACGGCGATGGGGACGAGATTTGCGCCCAGCTACGCAAACCTATTTGTAGCAGAGTGGGAAAATGACAACATCTGGAGTGATACCGAGCTGGGCGCGGATCTTGTCACCTATCGCCGTTACATAGATGATATTTTTATTATTTGGAGTGGGGGAGAAGACAAACTCATTACATTTTTGAACAATATGAATGTAAACACATGCAATCTTTCTTTCACCAATGAGTGGAGCAACACGGCGGTGAACTATTTAGATTTAAACATCTATGTTGAAAATAAAATGTTAAAGACAAGAACACATTTCAAAGACACTGAAAAAAACAACTACATCAGGAGAGACAGCTGCCATCTATCTAATTGGATGGACAACGTCCCAATAAGTCAGCTGATACGCATTAAAAGGAATTGCACCGATGTAGAAGAGTGCGAAACACAGTCAGATAGGATCCAGAGCAAATTTCTAGAGAGGAATTATAATGAGGAACTATTAAATGGCGCTAGGGAAAAAGTTAGGAATATGAATAGATCTGACCTATTGAAAGTAAAAGATAAGAGAAAAAAGGAAAACCGGAACTTTGAATATGCCTTCCTTACGGGTTACAATAGAGAGGCAAATGTGATCAAAAAAATCCTATTTAAACATTGGGATATATTAAAAAATGATCCTGTCTTAGGCCCAGTCATCCCTAATAAACCTAGTATAGTATATAAAAAAGCCAAGAATCTCAAAGATCAACTCGCACCAAGTGCTCTGAGAAACAAAAAAAACTGTACAGATAATAGTTGGCTACATACAAAGGGGTTTTATGGGTGCAAGACATGCACAGCCTGCCGGTTCAAATCACCTAACCAAAACCAGTTCGTATCAAACGTTACAGGCGAAAGCTTCCAAATATCAAGCTTCATAACCTGCAGGACAGACCATGTGGTTTATATCTTGGAATGTTCCTGCAGGTTACAATATGTTGGAAAGACCATAAGGCCTGTACGGATGAGAATATTGGAACATGTTAGTGGGATTCACAGGAAGTTACAGAATCACAGTATTCCAAAACATTTTTCTGACTTCCATGCTGGGGAACCGACAGGCTTGCATTATCAAGCTATAGAGCATGTTCTGCCACATTGGAGGGGAGGCGATAGAGGTTTAGAATTACTAAGAAGGGAAGCGTTTTGGATCCACCGCTTAAAAACCATGACACCAAAGGGCCTGAATGCAGAATTAGATCTGACACCCTTATTAGTCTGACCATCTAACTGAATGTAATCTCCTTCCCCCCCCACCCCCATTTTTTGCCTCTTCTTTTTCCTCTCTTCTAGGCTCAATATATCCTATCTGCGTGTGTTTTCAGATAGTGACATCACACTATGTGTATTAGCACTGATAGCTAGAGATTGCATAATACCATTTTGATATGACATAATGTATAAAAATGCTTTGGAATGTGTAAGAGTCTCTATCATTATAGATCTTTAGAGTAGAACATAGATGTCCTGTTGTATATTACGTTTGTGTTAAAAACTTGTATTGAGAACTGATGTTCAAAAAAATATAAAAAATGTAAAAAATACAAAAAATATATAGATTGCATAAATATGTATAATGTAAATGAAATGTCATTTTCCACCCAAATTTGTAGTCACTTATAAACACTAAAAATTATACAATAAGCACTAAGAGCTTAATTACTTTATAAGTAATATTCACTTGAGTTTTCCCTCTAAAATGTCAGCTAGTATTAAAACCAATTAAATATAACATCAGATATGAATTTAATCATCCCAGAATCATCTGTATTGTTGTTTGGGATTATTTACACAGAAGCAGATTCTAAGTAATTTAGTTAGTTGAAATAATAATGAAAATAATACTGACATGAACATAAATTGGGTCACAATAAATCAGACTGCAAGATAATAGCAGTAACTTGAATTATCCAATTACATAAGTTAAAACTGCCCAGTATCAATTGCTGACTTTATGCATTCATTCCTGAACTAAAATAAACCTTCCCCCTCTCCTCCCCCCCCCCCCCGTTTTTTTGTGATGCAGCTTCTATTGTAGACTTAGAGACCAACACAAGTCTCAAAGAAACTCTTTTTAAAAGAAATCAGCCTAAACTTCCTTTTACAAAAATGCAAATTGCCAATTATAAATTAAAATACTATCAAATAGCACTGGATACTCCATGTGTATACTCTAAGTGCTGAATAGATACAATTTTCCTGTAGATGGATAACATTATATAAAGATTAACTCCTATGAAAATGATGTTTCATCAAGAATCAAAGCATGTATTATGTGTAATATGGATATCCTAATTGGAATACTCATGTATAGATTGGATACCATAGCGCTGAGGTAATTGTCTGTATTGATTGTATAATTAGAACAGAGAGGGTATAAAAGGACATTCATTAACCCCACAACTCACACACTCCTGACGAAGCCATTGACAGCTTGCTGAGCTGGGCGAAACGCGTAGAGTGGTGTTTTGGTCTAGTGAGGGATCCGTAGCTGTACCTTCCACTGAGCAGTGACGTCACACGCGCCGGAGGAGAAACGGAGCTGAGCGTTCCAGGCTGCAGACAGCTGATATCCTGAGCCAGAGAGGAGGCGGTGAGATCGGATTAAACCCCCTAGAATCACTGTGATTGTGATAAATGCTATTTTAATTCTAGCACATTGTAAGTGCACATTTTATATGTTTATATGTTCATATTCATTTTATAAAGTTTTTGGAAAGACAGATCGCGCTATGTAGCTTTGTTTCCTCCCTATGTATACCATGGTTACCCTGACGAGATAAGCCTGGAGGGATATCCACAAATACACAGATACTACCTGGGGTGGCAGCCCAATCTGCCAACTGCATGCTTACCACTTACATCTTGTAAGTAGATAGACCAGCAGAGCCAAGATATCGTCATTAATATTTCATCATAGTCTCAACGTCTGCACTTAAATTTGCACTGTTTTCTGTTTTTTATTTCCCTATATTTTGCTCCTCCTGGATTGTTTGAAACACATCTTTCTACTTGGAACCCTGGAAACAGGTTCTACCAGAGGGTTTGAGCAGGGTTTCTTATTATTAGAGCACTAATATTAATTATTATTGCACTTGCACGTATCACTATTATATGTATTTAAGTTGGTAGCGCCTTATATTCACTTATTCACGATATACCTACAAGTGTGGTACATGAAAGGCATGTGAGTTCATAACCCCTACAAAAACATTCTCCAACTGGGATAACTCTCGCCACTACACAATCAGACATTTTCTTAATTGTAAGACCTTTGGAGTTGTACTGCTGCGGCACAGTTTATTCGAGCATTTTCCCGTTCTGTGCCGCAGCAGTAGCCTGGCGCGCGCCCGAGAGTGACGGGCGCGCGCCGAAGCAGCGGAAGAGCGCCCTCCGATCGGGGCGCTCTCCCTACCGCTGCTGGGTCCGCCGGGTCCCCCGGAACCCCCTGCCGCTGTCCCGCGATCGCGGGACACCAGGGCTCCCTCGGGGAGCCCCTGGACGCGCGTGCAGGGGGCGCACACTCCCGAAGACGCGTGACCGCGCGTCTATGACGCGCGGCACGCCGAGGGGCGGAAACTAGCAAGCCGGGAAATCTCCCGGCTTGCGGATCTGGCCGCAGTGTAATAAACTGTGTCGCCAGTGTATATCTGGCCACGTGCGGATGCGGCAAAAAATACGTGGGCAAAACTAGACGTGAGTTCAGGTGACGTGTTCTTGAACATTTTGGTTCTATACGTAACCATTTAGAGACCCCACTTGCACGTCACGTCAACGAAACACACAACGGTAACACCAGTAATCTCCGATTCTGTGGCATTGATCATGTGATCATTGGAGCCAGAAGAGGAGACTAGGACCGCATTCTACTCCAAAAGGAGAGCCATTGGATTTATGATCTCCACACTTTAAGTCCAAACGGCTTGAACGAAGGCTTTCTATTTACCCCCTATCTGTGAGATCACTTACAATTGGTAGTATTGCGCCAGGCTTATATATTTATTTGCAACCATTCAGTTTTAATCACTTCACATACAAATGGGGGCTATCCTCGCCATGTTTTAACATTACATTGGTATCTCATCTCATACACTCTAAACATCCCCTTTTTTCCTTATGTGGCTTTAATTCTTCTTTTGTTCCTCCCAGCAGAGCTCTATAAATATTGGCCACTGGGGGGAGTGAAGATCTATCCCTCTGGATGAAGCTATTGCGAAACGTACGTCAGTGTGTGTCATGACGCCACACACTATGATTTTCATCATGGACGCCAGCAGCTCCCAGCAGACCTGATCGCAACACCGACAGAGCCTCCCTCAGCTGTGCACTCACTACGCTTGCTTCACAAGGATCGTGTCCCCAGGGCAAGCACAGATAAGTGTTTTGAGGGTCTTCTTTCCCTCTTTTCTGTCCTCTCCCCACCCCTCTCCTCCCCGTGTGTTGTAGGGGTATGTTATTGAGGGCCAGATTGGGGGACTACATGATCCTGCTGCACTGCTCCCCCCACAAGGTTAGCATATATCGGTGTGTAGGGATTTCCCACATTCATTCCCTGTCCCTGTGTGTAGTTACTGACGCTCAGGGTGAGTTTATGTGGGGTTAAACTGCTACACATCCCAGCGTTTTTGACCACTTACCTGAATGGCTAAACACTGCAAGCTTTCACTAGTGTGGAATATAGCCAGTGTATGGGTTTACCAATACCTTACACTGCTGTTCATTACATCACAGTTTTGCCCGCTTTTGTTATCACTTCTACAGTATACATATTGATGCGTGGCTTCACATGTTAGGTGTCTATACACACACACTAGTGCTTACCGTGAATGCCATGATTTTTCAGTGATCCAGTGACTTCATTTACCAGAAACAGCCCCTATAGCCACGATCCATCAGGCATAGGTGTCTGTGTTTCTGGATTTTCATAGTGCTGACGTTATAGTTCTATTTGGACTACTTTTGGCAACCTGCCATTTAGAGACCCTAGACTAGAGCACTATATTATTTTCAGTTCACCTTACTCACTACATTAATTGGTACCATTCCATTTTTTTCCCAATGTTTTTATTAGGCATTTTTAGAGAATACAACGTTTCTGACATATTTTGTTGCCTAACATTATCCAAAACATATTTTTTAAAGGGGGGAAAGAAAGGCAACCTACAGTAAGTTGTCCAGAAAAGAGGGGGGGAGCCTTCATAGAGAGAAGGTAAGGAAGGAGGGTGGTGGTGGGGTAGTTGAGGGGGTGTGAGGGAGGTGTGAGGGAGGGGTGAGGGGGGGGGGGGTGGGGAGGTGAGGGTGTTGTCGTCCTACTTGGCTGATAGGGTGTTGCTGGTGAAATTCGTACGAGTTTTTTTTTTTTTCCTTATGGGGGGGGGGAGTTAGACTCCCACCCCCCTGTGCTGGTCGGGGCGCTCTGGTAAAGTGGAACCAAGGTTCCCAGATATCTTCAAAGGCCTGGGTTTTTTGTCTGAGGTTGGCTGTGAGCCTTTCCATTGTCATTACTTCCCCAATCCTTTTCTTTATCGTATTGAGCGCTGGCGTAGCTGTTTTCCTCCAGGAGGCCGCAATACAGCATCTCGCCGCAGTGAGAATGAAGGATATTAATTTCCTGGTGGGCCGAACTATATTCGGCATGGGTGCAGCCAACAGGAAGGTCAGTGGTTCAATAGGAATTTCTAGGCCGGTGACCTCTTTTAAAAGAATTTGGACCTTGGCCCAGTATTTCACAATTTCTGGACAGGTCCACCAGATGTGGGCCATGTCCCCTCTATTACCACAGCCTCTCCAACATTGGTCTGATGCCAGAGGGTAGATCTGGTTTAATCGTGCTGGGGTAAGATACCAGCCAAACATGATTTTGTAGATGTTTTCCTTAATTGTGGTGCAAAGGGAAGTTTCTGAGGCTGCCTGCCAGATTTCCTCCCAAGTCTCTCTTTCTATATTAATGTTTAGATCAGCTGACCATCGCAGCATGTAGTCGTGCTGTGTTGGGGACGTTGAGCGCATTAGGATATTATATATATCAGAGATAAGTCCCTTCTGGTGAGACTTGTCCTTGCACAGGAGTTCAAACGAAGTGAGAGTGGGGTATTCTGGATGAGGGCATGTAGTTCTAACAAAATTTCTAATTTGTACATATTTAAAGGTGTCCAATTTTGTAATTTTAAATTTGTTCCTCAGTTCTTGGTAGCTCAGGAGCTTCCCTAGGCTCAGTACATCGGCAATCGCCTCTATACCCCGTGTGTGAAAGTGGGCGAACAGCTTAGATCCGCATCCTGGAGGGAATTTAGGGTTATTAACGAGGGGAGTGAGTTGTGAGTTTGTGGATGTGAGATTAAATTTAAGTTTGCATCTGGACCAGGTGTCCCACGTGAATCGTGAGGCCTGTAGCTTAAGATTGTGTAAGTGGCCATCTCCTCTGTTCAGGCTCCAGAGGCAGGCTTGCAGAGAAGGCAGTTTGGCACACCGAGTTTCCATTCCCACCCAGCAACATCGGGTCGGGTCTGAGTTCCACATTACTACCTGCCTGAGCTGGGTGGCTAGATAGTATTTGTATAGGTCAGGTACCCCCATCCCTCCTCTGGATCTCGTGGTCATCAGGACTGATATGGCTACCCTGGGCCTCTTACCCTGCCAAATAAAGTGGAGGAGTCTATTCTGTATATATTTTAGATCGGCGGCCGGGACCTGGATTGGGAGCGTCTGGAATAGGTACAACATTCTTGGGAGTATATTCATTTTGGTAGAGATCATCCTCCCAATCCATGAGATCTGGTAACCTTCCCACCGATCTAGATCCCTTTTGATCTGGTCCCATAGTTTCGGGTAGTTATCCCTATATAGGTCCCGATAGTGCCTAGATACATTAATTCCCAGATACTTAATGCATGAGGGGCACCATCGGTAGTTGAAATTTAGCTTAAGGAGTTTGACTGTGGGTTCGGGAAGACTAATATTTAGGGCTTCAGATTTGTCGCTGTTTATTTTATACCCTGATACCTTTCCAAACTCCGCCAGTTCCATCTGGAGGTTGGGGAGGGAAGTGAGGGGTCTGGTCAAGGTCATGATAATATCGTCAGCGAATAGGGACATTTTGTATTGTTCGGTGGCCATGGGAATACCCTGGATGTTTGGGTTTTGTCTTATTTTGGCCGCCAGTGGTTCAATCGTGAGAGCGAAGAGAAAGGGGAGAGGGGGCAACCCTGTCGGGTACCATTTCGAATGTGAATTTGTTCCGCTCCTCCACCTGATAGTCTAACTGATGCGGATGGAGTTTGGTAGAGCGCCTGGACCCCCTTAAGAAAGGAGTCCCTGAATCCGAATTTTTTTAATGTTTGATCTAGGAACAGCCAGTCAATTCTGTCAAATGCCTTCTCTGCATCTAAGCTTAGTAACATAGCTTGTGAGTCTGTAAGGTGGGCATGGTCAACTAGGTTAATGATTTTACGGGTATTGTCTGAGGCCTGGCGGCCCAGGACAAACCCGACCTGGTCCATGTGTACTAGTCTCGGGAGAATTGGATTAAGTCTGTTCGCCAATATTTTGCTATATAGTTTTAGATCATTGTTCAACAGTGAGATTGGTCTATAGCTACCGCATTGTGTGGGGTCCTTCCCTTCTTTAAGGATTATGGCCAAATTGGCGGATGACATTGAAGATGGGATAGGACATCCTTCTAAAAATGAGTTGAACAATTGTAAAAGGTGGGTGGACAGGGTGGGGAGAAACTTCTTATAGTAGGCATTTGTGAAACCATCAGGGCCCGGTGCTTTAGAAATTTTGGAGGCCTTAACGGCCCATTCTAGTTCTTCCGCCGTTATTTTGGCGTTCAGGAGAAGGAGTTCCTCCTCTGTTAATGAGGGGAGGTCGCAGTCAGCTAGGTAATCAATGGTAGCCGATAGCTCCTTCGGATCTGGGCTAGCAGAGTGAGCCCTTAGGTTGTATAATTTAGAGTAAAATTTAGTGAATTCCTCTGCTATTTTTTTTTCATTGTATAAGAGTTCCCCAGCTTTATTCCGAATCGCCGTTATTTGCGATCTTTTGTGTATGCCTCGTAACTTGCTAGGTAGGCTGGGTAGGGGGCCGCTTCTGGTAAAGGTCCGGATAATGTATACCTGGCTTCTATATTGTATTTTCAGGCGCTCCTAGTGTGTACCTTGACCGCTTGGTTAGGTGACTATAAGGGTAGCATGAACCTGTGGTTTCTTGGGCACTCCTGGGGCGGTGAGGTTCGGGTGCGTCCCCTCCGTGGAGTGGTCCTTGGGGTGAGAAGAGGGGAAAGAGAGGGGGAGGGGGTGGGGGGGAGGGATTGGGTGAGGGTGTGGGAGGAAAAGGAAAAAAAAAAAAAGTGGGGTGATATGGGGGGAGGGAGGGGGTTGGGGGGGGAGACAAGGGGTAGAGGGGGGGGAGAACAGTTCTGACATATCGTAAGCATAGCGTTCAAAACAAACATTGTACCTCGTATTTGATAAGCTGTGTGCATACAATACTAGACAGATTGGTTACATACAATACTGAACTAAAGCAATCCACTCCTAAGCTGCCTTGGAGCGGCGAGGTACCATTCCATTTTAATAGTAATCCTTAATAAAGTATTTTAACACTATCACTATCATTGTTTGGTCTAGTTTTTCTCCTCTATACTGCATATTTAGCAGGGTACTCTCTCCTTATGGACTCCGAGTGCACTATATAGGGCCTTATCTGTATGTACAGTGTCTTTGCCTCATACAGTGTCCTTTGTGTTTGATAATTATCTCGTTGCCCTATTGCACCAGTCTGTCCCTCTGACCCTTGCGGTCACACTAGGTTGAGCGGATGCATTTTCTCTTTGTCTGAACTGGCCAATGAGAAAAAAAATCCTCTCATGGTCCTAGGATTAGACGCAGAGAAGGCGTTTGACCAAATTGATTGGTCTTACATGTATGCCACTCTCAAAGCCTTTGGATTCAGTGGAAGAATTATGAAAGTAATTTATGCACTCTATACTAACCCTGAGGCCAGAGTGATCTGTCAAGGGTTTCCTTCAGATCGATGAAAAAAAAAAAGCGATAAGAGGCAGAATTGCCCACTCTCACCCCTGTTGTTTGCCTTGTGTATGGAACCTCTAGCAGCTAATATAAGGAACAATCTAGATATTTGTGGCATTCAACTAAACAAACAAATACACAGACAGCTCTATTCGCAGACAATATAATTTTAACCCTAACCAAACCACTAACATCCCTTCCGAACCTTTTTAGTATAGGCTCAATTTCAACAAAATGTCAGGCTTTAAAATAAACAATTCAAAATCTGAAGCTCTGAATATGAGTCTTCCAAAAGATATGGTGTAACTGCTAAGCATTAATTTCGATTTTAAATGGCAACATATATCTATTAAATACCTAGGTGTACATATCACCAACAACTATAATTTGCTCTATCAAACAAATTACCCAAAATTATTTAAAAGCCTTAGAGATTATATGAAAGCTTGGTCGGAATACAATATATCTTGGATAGTTAAGATACATTGTGTAGCACCCTGCTAAAATGTACCCTTGCCCCGCATGTCAACACTGGTAGCTGCAGGCAGTGCAAGGGTTAACAGTCATCACCAGGCTAGATGTTAGCTAGAATTTTATGTTTCCCCTTCCAGGCACGTTAGGCCCTGTGACCTCTGGAAGTTGCTAGAGGGTCACATGCTTAGGGTGTGACCAAGTGGCAATCTTTATTCTTCCAGATACTGGGGGCAGGGGGTTGGCCATACCCTAGATATAAAAGTGGGGTACCCACCCTTTTATCCCAAGACATCCTGGGACCCATAGACCTCCAGAGGATTCTTATACTCCCAGGGAAAACACCTAGGGATCCCTAGACGCCAGGGACCCTCTAAATCGAACCCCCAACTCCATCAGGGAGATCTCCAGGCTATGCTAGCCTTTGGGGTAGGTAGAGAAACAGAATTCCTTTAATTGTATTTCTAGTTTAGGGCAAGTTCCCAGTGTTAGGGGGCCCTTATGAACCAGGCAATTAGCTTGACTATGCTACGGAAGGAGTGGTTCCCCATCTAAGTTACTAGAGGGGTCTATGCCAGGAGGTTCATGGTTAAATCACCTGATAAGTCTTGGGTACGCAAGAGCTCTAATGGAGAGTGAGCATCACCTGCCTATAGCAAGAGGAAGCTGAGACCCAGAGTTCCAAGACTGAGGAAAAACCTGTTCTGTTGATATGCCTATTTTTGCACCAATAAAGATCAAGTTATAAAGTTACGGGCACCCTTTTTCTTTTGCCTGCACCACACCGTTTTCACAAGACCCTAGGATGAAGACCTGTCTTGTCTACACAGTCAGGTGAGCCGCTGAGCACTACCACACTTTATTCGGACATGCACCCTTTTTAGAGCACCACATACTGTTCCAACTCCCTCAGTTTTTACATGTACACCCCATCCCTCATTTCGGGGAGGGGGGGAGGAATAGGGGTGTTACAATTGTATAAAAATGAATCTACTTCTTGGTATTCTCTATCTTTTCCAAACTCTCCCAATCCAATAGTGAATAAAGCAATACTCTACCTCCAGTTATAAGTTACTAGATTTATCTGAAATTTCAAAAAGCCAAGAATAGGCAAATCCTCAAGAGGCCAAACATCTCAGGACAACGGACATGGAACTGCCAAACCCCTATTACAGAGCAGCTCAACTAAGCCAACTAGTTCAATGGCATGTTGACCCAAATTCTTTACAAGATGGGTGTCAATAGAGAATTAATCCTGATTTTATACCAGGTCTTGAGACATCATGGATTTCAAAGGCTTAGGGACCTAGGCACAGATAAGAGTATCAACACATCAAGATAGAAAAAGCATTATCGAAAAAAAAAATTTTCAGTACCTACAATTAAGGGCATTCTATACTAAACACCAACCATCCCTACCCATACACATTTTTAGAAATTGTGTCGAGCAAGAACAGACACTATAGGTCTAATTTCACAACTATATATTGAGCTGATAATTTCATTTGCTGACTCAACACAAAAACTAAAATATACTTTACAATGGGAAGCTGACCTAGAGAAATTCTAGATCAGAAAAATAAATTTTAATGCCAATCTCTAAAAGTTGAATATGTACAGATGCAGCAACGAGTATCTGAACACTTGCCTTTGAAAATCAGGGGCAATCTCACAGTAATGCTGCAATATTTCTGTGACATTTCTGTTAACAGACTAATGGCCCATCAGATTAACACAGCGGGGGTCCTGCGGGGGTCGGTTTGAATGGAACTGTCAGGGACCCCCGCTGTGTTAATTCGATGGGCCATTACTCCGTCTGCAGTAATGTCACAGGAATGTTGCAGCATTACTGGGGTATTGCCCCAGATTTTCCCAGGCAAGTGTTCGGATACTCGTGGGTGCATCCGTACCAATCTAAAAGAGAATGTATACAAGGTGCTAATGAGATGGTACCTCACATCAATGAAATTATCCAAATTTATCCTGGGATATTCTCCAATGTGTCCTAAGGCAGGGGTCTCCAAACTCAGTCCTCAAGAGCCACCAACAGTCTTTGACTGAGCCACTGATGGAGCCACCTGTGCTGAAACAGGGATATCCATAAAAGCCGGCCTGTTGGTGGCTCTTGAGGACTGAGTTTGGAGACCCCTGTCCTAAGGGATGCAGAGCTCAAGGCTCCCTTTTACACATGGTGGACATGTCATCAAGTAGCTTCTCTTCAGAGAAAAATAAGAAACTGGCTGCAGAGGATCTTAGGTTTAGATTTACCCTTGGACCTCTGGTTGGTTCTTTTACACAGACCAACACAGGGAGTATTCAGAGCGGAAAATAATCTAATCTCTCATTTTGCAACTGCAACAAGATGCGAAATAGCAGCAATGTGGAAACAACAAGAAGTTCCTCAGATCCCTAAGATTAGAAATAGAATTTGGTTTGTCTGCCAGATGGAAAAATGTATAAGTGTATTAAACAACTCCTGTGCAAAATTTGAAAAGATATGGCAACCTTGGATAGCACAATCTGATATTCAAAGGGTAAACTCTTCCACAATTATTACGTCACATTTAAGAGACACAATGGATGTGCTATCTAAATTGGACTCCATCACAGTCAATGAAAATACCATCCTCGCGACCTGTGATGTCGAGTCCCTCTATACAAGCATCCACCATTGGATGCTAGTAAATATTTGTTATCTATGCAAAATGTTTCTTTAGGTTTAAATAATTTACTCATGGATTTGTTAAATTTCATACTCACAGGTATTATGTTTTCAAAAACAAGTTTTTTTTTACAGAACAGAGGCACTGCAATGGGGGCAACATGCGCACCCTCCTATGCCAACCTCTTCCTGGGCTGGTGGAAACAAGAGGTGGTCTTTATGGAGGGCAACCGTGATATGACAGACAAGGTTTTGTTGTGGTTGAGGTACATAGATGATATTCTCATTATTTGGCAGGGCTCCATGGCAGAGTTTGCTGAATTCATCTGTGTCCTCAACCACAACAACTACAATATTAAACTTACATTTGATAGCAGTTCCACTCATGTTGTATTCCTGGACCTGTGGATTAGTGTGGATTCAGTAGGTTGTCACTGTACATACATTTACAGTAAGACTACAGCAGCCAATGCAGTATTGCATGCTGAAAGTTTTCACCCTGGTCATCAGGTTAGCGAGTCCTTAAGATTGAAGTGTAATTGCTCTTCCTCAGATACATTTACACTTAGAGCTGGGTAGCTTAAATTGTATTTCTCTAGAAGAGGGTATAGCAAAACTAGTGTCAATAGAGGCTTTAAACGTAGTTTAAGCTATAGGAGGGAAAAACTCTGGTAGCAAAAAATGTAAAAACCTAACCTTACAAAGGTCAGATTCATCAGCACGTTTAATCAACAGTGGTCGACTTGAGGGACATACTTCAGAGACATTGGAATGTTCTGATTAAAAATAAAGATCTTTAGCAAGCTTTGGGTGACAAGGTTAGCCTGACAAGTCGCCGAGACCCCAATTTACGAGATAAACTTGTACATAGTCACTATGTCCCTCAGGTCGGATCCACTTTTCTCTCCACTTTTGCTAAAAAAAAAAAAATTTTTAGGTGTAGTAACATGAGCTTATATGCCAGCTGCAAATACATGAGGCAAACAGACACCTTTTCTAATTCAAAAGGTACATGTAGTTTCAAAATATTTCCATTACTGAACTGCAAATCTAAAGGTGTTATCTATTACCTTACCTGCCCTTGTGGTCTAATCTATATTGGAATGACCACGAGGGAGGTCAGGTTCTGAATTTTGAAGCACACATGTAATATTAAAAATGCACAATGTGACCTGGATGCGTTTAAGTTAACAACAGTAGCAAGACACTTTCTGAGGCATCATGGTCTGACCCTGCTGTCTTATCGGCATTCGTGTTTGACAGGGTCTTTCTGGGTATTCGTAGAGGAGAACTTGAGAGATCACTGTCACAGAGGGAGTGCTGGTGGATTGTTCAGTTGGAGACCATGGTGCCTCAAGGTTTCAATTATTATTAGGTCTCTCTATGTTTCTTTAAAAATTAACAATATTATTTTTATCACATTTCATTATGATACCTGTATATATTTTTATTTTTGTATGTCTCTCCACCTCCCCTTTATGTGCTTATGAATTGTTTCAGCATCTTCCCCTCTCTTTTCCCTTTGTCTTTATTATTAACTATCAGAGGCACTCGGCAGTCTGGCGATCCTGCTGATTCCTAATTTGTGACAACATGACTTCATTATGGTTTCATCACCAGCAGCAAGACGATTGCACTCCGACTATGGCACCCATCAGATATCCCTCTGTCATGCAGTGAAAAACAAAAGTCCCTCGACTACGCAGTGATAAGTTCTAAAGTTACTGTACTATCACAATATGATGATCCTATAGTGACTTCTGCCATATTCTGATCTCATGTGGATTGGCTGTCTGGGATTCATATGGACAACAATGTAGCCAAGGGCTGATATGGCAACTTAAGTGAGGATGCCGTACTACGTGACTGACTATGACACTCATGCTTTGCTGGTGAACACGCCCCCTGCTAGCAGTTTGCCCGCGTCACCGAGGAGAGCAGAGAACTGCTTAATGGAGCATGTGATCAATATGGCAACTAGCGCGAGGACGCAGAATGACGTGCATGCGGAGGACTCCTGTTATGTTGGTGAATACGGCCCTGCAACCTGATTGGCTTGGCCACAGAGGAATACGCAGGTCAGCTTTGTGACATCACTTCAGATTTAATTAATCACTCTAAAAAGCCGGTTTTATAGAATAGAAGCTCTGAGCTGCTATTTAAAGTCTGCTGTTTTCTTACCAATTCCACTCCCTGAAGACAAATGTCGAAACGCGCGTTGGAGTTGGGAGCCCCCTCTTCCTACTACAGGGACTTACAGGCATACCCCGCATTAACGTACGCAATGGGACCGGAGCATGTATGTAAAGTGAAAATGTACTTAAAGTGAAGCACTACCTTTTCCCCACTTATCGATGCATGTACTGTATAACAATCGTCATATACGTGCATAACTGATGTAAATAACGCATGTGTAACAGGCTCTATAGTCTCCCCGCTTGCTCACAGCTTTGGTACAGGTAGGGAGACAGTATTGTTGTTCAGGATGTGCTGACAGGCGCATGCGTGAGCTACCATTTGCCGACTGAGCGAGATGTACTTACTCACGAGTGTACTTAAAGTGAGTGTCCTTAAACCGGGGTATGCCTGTATATGAGCTTATATGCAATTCTACTGTGGTGATGTATTCTGGACTTTATACTTTTCAACATATCTGGACAATGTTCTAATTGCAACAGGCTATCTTGTATTTCATGAATATTGCATGCGGTTGCAGTGATGTATCCTGGACTTTATATCATCTACGACATATGGACTCTTTTGTGTTTGAGACAGGCTACTCTGTATCTTCTGTATTTTCTATTGTGGATACTACATTCATCAGTGTCTTATTATAAATCTGTTGGAGACATTTCTAACCTGTTAGTAACGTTGCTACTTTGTGTTTTAGTACACATTTACTCTATGGTGTGAATGTTTGCAGTTCTCACTATGCAGTACTACACCTGCATGCAAGACTATTCTCCTTTTGTGGTGACTATGTATTTATACAGGCAGACATTTATTTATATCATGTCACTGCTGTCCCTTATATTGACCTTACTATTTTCGTGCACTATTTGTCTTTAAGTTCACCATTTGTATATAGTCAGCATTTAGGATTTTGTGTTCACACTGTTAATTCACAGATGTGGACTTCAGTTGAGTCTTGATGTCTTGCATTGTATATGAGTCCAGCATTCCCATGTCCCTCTCAGAACTTGTGTAGAGTCCCCCTCCTTTTAAATACTTTCTACCCTGTTTTTATTGTTCTAGCAATACATTTTTAATTTGTTTTGATATACCCGTGAGCTCTCTCTGGGAATATTTTTTGTTGCCTTTATCTTCCACAATTATGTTATAACCAATAAGTATACGTTCTCTTCGGGAATAAGATAAGATCATATCAGCTTATTCAAATAACTAACCGATGTGTATATAAGATAAGAAACTTTGAAAAGGCCAATAATGTGGTCTGTTTATTATGTAACCCCCTTGGGCTTAATAATTAGGTATATAACTGGTTAAATGTACTGTAAATGTCTGTTACTAAAATTTTGCAATTAAACTGACACCCAAGCTCCGCCTACATTCTAGAAGGTGCCCACTGTCATCCAGAGTGGGTGTAGGTTGTAGGGCATAATGCACCACTCAGGTTACCATGGTGGTCTATTATGTCGCCATGGCCTATACATATTGGGGGTGGGAGTTTAGGGCTCAGAGCCCAAGAGGATCCTATTAACATCAGGAAGGTAGAAGGTGAGGAGTCTCAATGTCTATGTTTTATGCGTAACAAGTGTGAGTATAGTAAGTCATCCTTTGTTATTTTCCACATCAGTGGAGTGCCCCTCTCAGAAAAGGGCCACTATCAAGTGAGCAGATCTACTCTCTACCCTCCCCTGGTATTTAGGCAAGAGAAGGAGTGTTCGTCCCTGCAAAGATGTTTAAGCCTTGTGGGCCTTCCTGGATCAAGTGTGCCAAAACGCAAAGAAGTTTGACTTAGAACGCGTGTTTTCGCTATTTGCACTTCTATATTTATAGTAACTTAATTCCTTGTGTGTGGGTCAGTCAGTGTGTGTTTGTGTCAATCTGTGTGTGTGTGTCAATCTGTATGTCTCACTCAGGGTCTTGCCACCCTTTCTCCTGATCTCCCCCTCCCCCAGCAGCCCCCCCTCCTCACTCTCCCCCCGGCGGAGCTGTGTCCTGCTGCTGGTGCCAGCCCTCCGGCGGAGGTACGGGGACACGGCTCACGGGTGGAGGGGTGTACTCTGTGGCTCACTGGAGGGGGAGAGAGTGTACTCGGCGGTTCACTGGGTGGGAGAGGGTGTACTTGGCGGCTCATTGGGGGGGAAAGTGTGTACACACAGCACTCTGATAGACACAGTGAGAAACTGCAGGGAAGAGGAAGCACTGGAATGATAGGAAACAATATATTTGTGAGAAAACAGTTATTTTTGTTTATTGAGTACATTTCTAAATTGACAAGCGGTGTTTTTTTTAGGGCAGGAAAACAAATACGGAACCGAAGTGTTTTAATATGCAATAATGTATTTAAATAAATATTCAAACAAATGATGAGTGTTCTAAATGAATTTCTCCAAGAGATATAATGTGGAGATTAAAAATCAAGAAACACTCTTTACTGTGTTCAATTTTCTGCATCTGTGAGAGATTTGGAAGAGGTTGCAATCTACTAGAGTGACAGTCAGAGAGAGGCAAAGACAGCACTCGATAGAGACAGTGAGAGACTGCAGTGATATCTCTGGGAGACACTTCACTTCTATGTTGAGTTGCCATGAAGTATTTGGCGTTTCCCAGTTCCTGCCTCAACCCCTCCCCACATCTACCCCGAGATGCCCCTCACCTGTCTCTTTGGTGTCATTACCCCTCTTACCCTGGCTGAGCAGTGTCTCTGGGGTACCACTTCTCCTGAGGATGAAGTGAGAATCACAGGCACTTCTAATTGCAGATTCCTAACAGGTCCCAGGGGCTGGGGGCGTCTAGGCAGCAGTAGTGTGCTTGGATAGAGGAGGCCAGAGCACGATATACGGTGGGGGGGGCCTCACGGTGTGGGGGCCGCGGGAGGGCATTGTCGGCGGCCCAGTCACTGGGTGGTGGTTTGTGTGTGTGTGCGTTCATTTGTTCCTCCTGACTCCTGCTGGTGGAAGCTGGCAAAATTCAGTGGCAGTGAATGTTGCTGATGGCCTCTTCACTTCCGTCACCATCAACTCCATTTACTATCACTGAATTTTGCTCATGTGGTAGGGCCGCTAAAGAAGTTTCACTTCCAAAAAGGGGTGGTAGCTATCAGATATTACCTTGAACGTTCTGACCTTTCACCGGCACAATGCACTTTTATTTTAGATTCTGTGCACTTTTTACTCGCTCTCAATTATTTTTTTGTTTGATAGGGTTTTCTATCTCCACACACATAGAATGGCGATGGGGACAAGTTTTGCGCCCTCGTACGCCATACGTCATATTTTTAGGTTGGTGGGAGTCGTTTCACGTCTTTGGCAATGGGAACCCAATAAATGATAACATTATTTTTTACAAACAATTAATAGAATACCTTATTTTTATTTGGAAAGGGGATTCACATTCACTCTTAACATTTATAAATATCTTAATGATAATGATCTTAATTTGCACTTCACGCATAATTATGATTTACATCACATTCACTATTTGGATCTCTATTTATTTATTGATCAACATAAAAATATTCATAGCAATATATTTCGCAAAATAAATTCAAGGAATACTTTCTTAAGGGCTGACAGCTGTCACCCCAAACCCTTAATCAAAGGAATTCCCAAAGGGTAGTTCATAAGATTTAAAATAAATTGTTCTAATCAGGAAGCCTCTCTCATACAATCCAAAGATCTATTCAATAGATTTTTTTTTAGCAAGGGGCTATGCGAGGGCGGACTTAACACAGGCCTTTGAAGAGGTTTCCATAATGGAAAGGTCTACTATGTTTCTAAGGAAATTCAATAAGGGGGCCACTCCAAGAACACCACTCTTTATAACACAATTCAGCGCTCAAGCGCAGCACATAAAAAATATTATAAACCGTCATTGGAGTGTATTGCCTGTGGATCCAGCTATGAAAAGATATACACAGAGGGACCAGAGTTTGTATTCAAAAAGGCGAAAATAATGTGTTTTCTAGTCTTTTTGAAACTAAAACTCGTGCCATTTCCTACAGTTTCATACAAATGTTTGCATTGCAAAATTTGAAAGCACATGCATACTGGAAATACTATAACAGAATAAAATCCCCGGCGCTTGTACCTGTCAGAATGAAATCAATGTTAAACCACTAATTGGAAATAAGTCCACCACAAATGTCCACAAGTTGGTTTCAATTGAAAAATCTGCCAATCCTGGATTTTGCTACTTAAAAATCCTCTTGGTGGAAGAAGTTCATCCTAGTGCAAAGCATACAAGAAGAAAAAAAACTCACCATAGTGTAGCATGTAATTGTCCAACCAGTGAAGCTCAGTAGATTATAACAATGCCTACTTACAAGAAATACTTGTACTGTATTTGTCTGATAGGAACAGTGCTTTAGCCCAAGTCTCTCTCTGCTTCACGACCCCCCACGTCTTGCCAGCTTCTGAGTTCCGTCGCTGCACTCCCACACACAGCACCGATCAATCTTCCACGAAAAAAACAGAGGAGGAAGATAGTGCAAATCTAAAGGGCTTTAATTTAAAATTGACAATACAAAGAAATACACTTACTGTACATTGTATCTCAGTTAAAATGTGACACTGTTGCCATCCGCTACATGTGCCAGAAGAGTCTCAGAGACCAGCTGTAACTTGCAGCACGCGCACCTTCGCAATCCCTATCACGGATCCTTGAGTGCGCGCCGATGACGCCTCTCCAAGGCTCGCTCCACACTCCCTGACTGACAACGTGAATTAGGCTCCTCCCAACGCGTTTCGTTACCGTAAAAGTCACTTTCTCACGGGATTGTGGAGCCTAACAATCCCTTGTGCTATTTATACCTAAAAAAATTAACCCTTCCATTGCCATACATGGAAGATGTTAATAAACTACTACAATTTAACTACCAAAACGCCTTATAATTGTCATATACAGACCCAAATGTATATTAGGTCTGAGGGGGTTCATGACCAACAACTGGGGTTTGACAGAAAAAATACATAAACAACAGAATAACATATAAAGCATATAAACCTTAAAAGCATAAATAAACAATAACATTTGACAACATTCTTTGGAAACAGATATATCAAGAGGAATATGATAAATTTGTCAAGCCAACTCATTTAATCTTTCAAAAGAGAGGCCAAATCAAAATCAATATTCAATCCGTTGGGGGACAGGGTCTTGAGTGCAAATATCCAGTAGCTTTCGCATCTGGATACTGCATCCACAGAAGATGACACAAAGAAGATGAAAAAGATCAAGTGTTTAGAGGGCATAGGGATAGATCCCCCATTAACAGGGTATATGAAATGGAGAATAGAAATGTACATTTCAATTCAAGAAAGGTTCCTTTTTTAGAACATCCCAGTGAACGAGAACTGTTTCAGGAAACATGAGGGAAGGGGGCAGTATATTGAGAAGGCAGGAGTATCAAAAAGTAGAAAGGAAAAGATCCCATACAGAAGACTCAGAGGGAAGAGAGGAGGAATTAGAAAGAAGATAAAAAAGACCAGACCTAGGGAGAGATTGGTAACAAAAATTTTATTTAATATTAGCGATTGCCAACTTACAGATGCTGAAACTGGTGTATTGGCTAAGGGATTGAACTTCGCTCCAGTACATGGACCCAACATGTTCAGTCTTTATGTTGATGTCCTGAAATTCATAAGGAAATTAACCCTTAAGAAATATTTTGTTAAGGACGTGGTCAGTAGATCAATTATACCAGCAGTAACAAGAGTAGTGGCAAAACCACCCTCACTCCTTTCAAAAGTTTATCGGTAGAGAGCTATAAAGGGCAATTTCATCGAAACATTTGCTGAGATGGTGACTGGAGATCTGGAAGTTGCTACCAAAAATATTGGATATACCAGACACAATCTCACCAAAGATGAAAAAGATGCGGGTAAATCCATGGCTTATGATAAAAAATATTGTCATCAAGTCAGCGGACAAACGGGGGTGGGGTAGTAGTCATGAATACAAGCTACTACAAGGAGGAATCATTAAGGATTTTAGGTGATGTCATCACTTACCAAAAATTAGGACAAAATCCTACGGTCCTCTTTAAAAATTAATTATTTGACCTGCTAGCTCGGGGCTTTGGGGATGAAGTAATAACCAAACAGGAAATGGATTTCTTGGCTGTCGAACAACTAAAGATACCAGTTTTTTACTTCATCCCCAATATTTACAAAGACCTTATGAAACCCTCAGGGCGGCCTATTATTTCAGGCATTGGGTCTCTGACCTCTAATCTTTCTCAATTCCTTGACCACCTACTGCAAAAATATGTAGTGGAGATTCCCTCTTATCTCAGAGACACCACCCACATTCTCAGTATCATCAAAGATCTAGTTTGGAGCGAAGATCTTATATGGATGACGTGTGATGGTGTGTCTTTGTACACAATTATTGACCACTATGGGTCTTGAAGCGGTAGAAAGAGTTCTCAGAAGATATTTAAATGTTGTTGGGACTGTAAGAGATTTCAGCTTAGATGGAATAAAACACATATTGACCCATAATTATTTTCATCATGATTTTTACCTCCAGACATGCAGCACCGCGATGGGCACCAGGTTTGCACCCAGCTACCCCAACTTGTTTGTGGGTGCCTGGGAGGACCACATATGGCATGGCAATCCATATGGTGCAAACCTGGTATTCTGGAAGAGATGCATCGAAGATGATGTGTGTCTGAAGGGGTCCATCTGAGGACCTTGAGAAATTTAAGATTCATTTAAATGACAATTCATGTAATATCAAGTTCACCTTCAATAGCAACAACTGTGGGGTCAATTTTTTGGACCTATCCTTCTATATTGAAAATGGATTGGTCCAAACCAAAACACATTTTTAAAGAGGTTGACGCAAACACTTATGTGTTGGCCTCCAGTCGCCATCATCCAAGGTGGCTAAGAAATATTCCGCAAGGACAGGCCCTTACAATTAAAAGGAACTGCTCTCAGGAACAAGTTTATAATGCCG
The DNA here is from genome assembly GCF_040206685.1 of Ascaphus truei. Lineage (NCBI taxonomy): Eukaryota > Metazoa > Chordata > Amphibia > Anura > Ascaphidae > Ascaphus > Ascaphus truei. The sequence continues at coordinate 164,871,086 of NC_134486.1, forward strand.
CCCCGTGTGTTTTAACGCCACCTTGGACGCTCCTCTACGTTCCGGAACAGAGGGGAATCCTGTGACGTCATCAGTAGGCGCACCACAGAATTGAGCGGCGCGCTGTTGGTGCTTCAAGTCTAACCTGTGGGACTCACGAGGCATCTGTTTTTGCAACGGGACATTTCATCGGTCCTTACCATCTGGTTACCCTGAGATGAGTGAAACGTGACCCAAGACTCCACGGAGGTTTCCTTCCTGGCTGATGACTGCTGGTATCCTGTGGTTCAAACTGCCTCCGCTGCAGAGCTGTTACTCCGGCCATCTCACTGTGTGGTAACCCCACTAACCCATTGCCTGTTTTATTCATTATTGATGTACGCAGAACCTTTAACCTTTTTAGTAAATTTATCACATTTTACTTTACTTCACTATGTGCGTTGTGCGCCTTGTCTTTGTGTCACTTGGTTACAGGACCTTGAAGGTTACTATGTTTGCACCGAATGTATAGGGTGCAAATATAGTATCAAATGTAAAAATTTTAGGTTCAACAAAACAGTTTTCGAATATGATATCAACACCTTTATCAATTGTAAAATTATTTTTTGTGTCTATTTACTAGAATGCCCGTGTGGGCTTCAATATATTGACTGGAAAAGCAGAACCCTGAAAAGGCGGTTTGCTGAACATGTATACAATATCAAGAAGGGATTGGAAACACATAGTGTCAGGTTGGGTGCAGTATCCAGACGCAAAAGCTACTGGATATTTGCACTGAAGACACTGTCTCCCAACGGATTGAATATTGATTTGGCCTCCTTTTTGAAAGATTAAATGAGTTGGCTTGACAAATTGATCATATTCCTCTTGGTATATCTGTTTCCAAAGATTTTATTGTTTATTTATGCTTTTAACGTTTATATGCTTTATATGTTTTTCTGTTGTTTATGTATCTTTTGTCAAACCCCAGTTGTTGGTCATGAACCCCCTCAGACCTAATATACATTTGGGTCTGTATATGACAGTTATAGGGCGTTTTGGTAGTTAAATTGTAGTAGTTTATTAACATCTTCCATGTATGGCAATGGAAGGTTTAATTTTTTTAGGTATAAATAGCACAAGGGATTGTTAAACTCCACAATCCCGTGAGGAAGTGACTTTTACGGTCACGAAACGCACTGAGAGTAGCTTAATTCACGTTGTCAGTCAGGGAGTGTGGAGCCAGCCTTAGAGTGACGTCATCGGTGCGTGCTCAAGGATCCGTGTTAGGGATTGGGAGGGTGCGCGTGCAGCAAGTTACAGCTTGTCTCTGAGACTCTGCTGGCACACGTAGCGGATGGCAACAGTGTCGCATTTTAACTGAGATACAATGTAAGTGTATCTCTTTGTTTTGTATTGTCAATTTTAAATTAAAGCCCTGTAGATTTGCACTATCTTCCTCCTCTATTTTTTAGGGAGAGATGGATCAGTGCTGTGTGTGGGAGTGCAGGATGAAACTCAGAAGCTGGCAAGACGTGGGGGTCGTGAAGCAGAGAGAGACTTGGGCTAAAGCACAGTTCCTATCAGCCGAATACAGTACAAGTATTTCTTGTAAGTAGGCATTGTTATAATCTACTGAGCTTCACTAGTTGGACAAGTGTGTTTTTTTCTTCTTGTATGCTTTGCACTAGGATGAACTTCTTCCACCAAGAGGATTTCTAAGTAGCAAAATCCAGGATTGGCAGATTTTTCAATTGAAACCAACTTGTGGACATTTGTGGTGGACTTATTTACAATTAGTGGTTTAACATTGATTGCATTCTGTCAGGAACAAGCTCCAGGGATTTTCTTGTTATTGTATTTTCATCTGTAACAAGTTTTAGGAGAAATCTTGTAATTTCAATCCCCTGGGCCGCTCCACCCAGCTAAATTATCCATCACTTGGGTCATTAGTGGGTTTTATTTCGGATCATTTGAGTTCTACATCACTGTATGTAGATATTGTTTAAGCATATTCACATCACAAGTGCACTTTTTTTTAGGTCTAGCGCATTTTTTAGGTTTTAGTTAGGTTTATATTAGAATGTTGTTCTCCACATGCATACTGGATCACAGTTTGCTTCCACAGTGACAGGTCAGCAGTTTCGATTCATCAATTGCAATACTCAGTTTGAGGTTTACCTGCTGACCTGTGGCTGTGGTAAGCAGTATATACAGTAGGTCGCACGACCAGAGAACTCAAAGAAAGGATTATGGAGCATGTGCGTCTGATTGCTTAGGGCGATCTGACGCACCCGGTTTCCAATCATTTTTCGTGCTGTAGCCAGGGCAATTTGAAATTTTGAATCTTCACCATAAAGACACGGGTCCCAATGGGCTTAATTCCGATTGGCACTTGGCCCCTTTTGGTGAGGACTAGATTATGCTCCCATCTATAATATAGTATCCAATTTACCACATTTTAATTCAATTAAGATTATTATATATATATATATATATATATATATCATTCATGTGGCTTGCATACTCAGGGGAGATCCTAATATTGTGAGTTCCTATTCCCTTACCTTTAAATACAGATAATTGTATTCTATACTTGTCCTTCTTCCCTCTCCTAAGGTTCTTTATGGAAAATATTCATTGCTATAGGTGACATCATTCTCCAAGCTGTTCAATAATTGTCATACGTGTAGTTTTGTACACTGAGGATTAGTAATTACATTTCCTTTGAGGATCATTACAAATATAATATTGCCCAAAAAAGATATGTGGTTTGTTTTCCATACATGTATAAAATTGTATGCGGATGACGGTATTTTGTAATCAAACAAGAATTGGACAAATAATATGTATGGTTAATATGGTCTCAAATTAATTAGATTGTAAGCTCCTCGGGGCAGGGACTCCTCTTCCTTAATGTTATGTTTATGTCTAAAGCACTTATTCCCATGATCTGTTATTTATATTATCTGTTATTTATTCGATTACCACATGTATTACTACTGTGAAGCGCTATGTACATTAATGGCGCTATATAAATAAAGACATACAATACAATACAAATTATGTAATTGATCTTTGGTCAAGTAATTATATACATTGGGCATTTTTATTAGTTTGATTATTAACATGGTTAATGTGTTCTGTTATTTATACTTAATTCTTCATCTAAAGCATTAAGAGGAGTGGATAAAAACAGATTCTGATTTAAGTACAATACACAAGAGATCTATTCATTCTGAAATTCATTTTGAGACCCTTGTTAATATTCATTAGCCTCTCTTTGCTCTATTTTCGGAACACATGTGGCTTATATGTTTTTAGTATCTTTCATATTTTGTAAATTGTCAATTTGCTTCTGCATCACTCTTGGGTTTGTCTTTATACATATATAGAATTATAATCCATTATTGTCCATCAATAGGACCCAGGTTTATATGGGCTATTTGTGGATGATTTTTAATTTTATGATCATGTCAGTTTTTGTTCCTTTTAAACTACATTAATAAAATGTTGTAATTTGAAACCTATGAACGCGCATTAGGGCACAAGCTTTCCATGCGCGCACAATGATGTCGGCCCGCCTCTGCGTTCTGATTGGTCCCCCTGCCCGTTCCATTTCTGGGTCATTCACAGCATTTGGCAGATGTTGTGGTGGGGAAGCGGGGTTGCTCCGGGGGGGGGGGGGGGTGGATCAGCATTTTGCACGCACGTGGTGTGATGACGCTGAGTTGAGTGCCAAGATTGATGTGGGTGGTTTTACAGGTTTGTTTAATGATTGGTTTATTTCGTAATGTTGGGGTATAAACAGTGTTTGACAAACCTATACATTTGCTCGCCCCGGGCGAGTGGATTTAACCCCCGGGCGAGTAAATATTGGCCTAAGCAGCACACGTTTGGTACTAGGTGGAGAGTAGATTTTTTTGTGTGGCGAGTAGATTTTTTGGTGATTTGTCAACCACTGGATATAAATATATGGCTGATATGAGTGTGTATGTGTATCCATGTATAAGCTGCCCTACCTAACACATAAACCCTGGTATCAGTTCAGGTAGAGTTAGGATTAATCCAGGTTTTCCCCTGCAGTAATCATCTCTCTTGAGTGACAGGAGGGGCGAGCTAAGACCTGTGTAATGCCCAATCAGTGGCTCTGAACCTGGACCCACCTCCTGGGTACTTAAGGGGATGTATGTAAGGAAAGACCTAGGCACTACGGGTTTCTGCTAGAAAAGTGATTTAATGATAGCCATAAATTGACGTTTCGGCCTCCAAGGACCTTTCTCAAAAGCAAACGGCATAAAACAAATAGCACATAAAAGCCCCATATATAGACCCCACCGCAGATGTCCGTAATTGTCCCTGATTGATGTCATCATCATCCGTCGCTATCTGTACATCGCTTCACAATGATCCTTTGGGCTGAATCCTCTTCCCCATTTGCTCGATAATTTCCTTCTCAACATCTCGCGATACCCATGACGTCATCGTTGAATGCCTCCAGCCGTCCTGATCTCGCGATGTGTGTGACGTCATTCCGTTCCCTTCACTGCATTATCCTGCTGCCTTCTTCCTCCACTTTGCCAGTCTGGGGACGCTTGCCTTTTCTTCATCTGTTCCAGGCGTGTGGCGGTACTCTTCGCCCGTTACTCCCTCCACGCAACGATGCGCGTGGCGTCATCATCAGCAGGAGCCTCCGTTCTTCATCTCCTATGATGTTGCCAGGCAACAAGAAACAAGCTTAGAAACGGGTCCACTAATCCATATAAGCTGATTGGAAGACACAGGGTACAATATTTTTACCCCAATAAAAAGTATTACAAATTATATTTAAAACCTTAAATAACTCCAGAGGTGTATTAAATGCTGTGTATCCCATAATTGAGGAAAGACAAAACATACGGTACAAACCAAAACACCAGCCAGAAATTTCCAACAGCAGCAGGTAAGGTATGTATCATCGCTCAGTGATTAAACATCCTAAGGATAAATTATCATTTAACCCTCTTGGAACCACTGTATCCAACATGCCTCACGTTGCAATAAAAATATATCCTTATCCATACCTGTAATGCTGTTTTTGACATGTTCTATTCCCATGATTTTCAGGGAAGTGACTGAGTGCCTGAACTGTTTTATCAGCTCTGTTTCTTCCACTGCATTGTTGATCTTACTTTTATGCTCAATATACTGTAGCGTGTTTTAAGCATTCTTTTAGTCTTGCCAATATAGAATAAGCCACACGGACACGTGATTTTGTAAATAACTGATGTAGTAGTGCAAGTGATTCAACTTTGATTTTATTTCTTCCCACTCCTGGGGTGGGTAAATTCAGTTCCTGTATCAAGACTATTGCAGACAGAAGAGTTACAGCATCTATAACACCCTGGTTTAGGGTTATTTAAGAAATGGGGTGCAATATACTTATCCTTTACACCTGCACTAATTAGTAAATCTTTAAGATTCTGCCCTCTTTGGTACGCAAACCTTGGTTGTAATCTGCAGACATCTTTAAGAATACTATCACTGTTTAAGATCTTCCAGTGCTTCAAAATGCTTTGTCTTAAGAACTTACTAGCAATGATGTACTTCGTCACAATAGTTATCCTCTCAGTATCATCCTGTTGACCAATTTGCGAGATAGGACGCATGAACGCTTTCTCAATCACTGACTTAGAATGCCCTCTGGAAAGAAACCTGGATTTAATTTAAACAAATGTCTCTTTCAATTGAGCCGGTCTATCTACGATTTTCGTGGCCCTGACCTTTTGCGAAAAATGCAACATCTGTTTGAGGGAGTCAGGATGAAAACTCATGGCGTGCAATGTGGCGTTCCTATCCATGGGTTTTCTATACAAATTGATATGTATTTTATTCCCACTTTTAATAAGCAAAACATCCAAAAATTATATTTGTGTTTCGCTCCAATTTTTGGTAAATCTTACGGGTGTATCCAAGAAGTTTCATTCTAGATAATGAAACAATTCAAGAAGTTCTTCCGAAGTGCCCTCCCAAAGGAAGAACAGCTCGTCAATATAACGTCAATAAAAAAAAGCATTTTGGAATTAAATAATGAATCATATATGAATCTTTTTTCAAAGTCAGCCATAAATAAATTGACGTAGGAAGGTGCCACATTGCTCCCCATTGCTGTACCTGCTATCGGCAAATTAAAATCTTTTTCAAAATGGAAATAATTTTTATATAGAATAAAATGCAACAACAATAAGATATAATCTACAGGGGGTCGTCTTAGCTGGATTTCACTCAGTCTTTGTTTCACCACATCCAAACCATCTTCATGAGGTATGATGGTGTATAAATTAGTGACATCCATAGTCACCATAAGGTAGGTCTTATCCTCGAGGTTTAATGCCCTTAATTTGTCCAAAAAGTCAAAGGTGTCTTTAACATAAGAGTTTTCTTTCACAACCAGAGGTTGTAGCAAAGAGTCTATAAAAATGGTCAATGACTGGTTAATTGAATTAGTAGCCGAAATAATTGGCCTCCCTGGCGGATTGTACAAACGCTTATGCATTTTGGGTAACATATAGAAAAGTGGTCGGCGTGGATTTTTCATAATCAGGGTATCAAATTCCTTTTCATTTATCCATAAATTCCCTAATCCCAAAAGCAAAATGCTTTTTAGTTCTGACTAGTAGCCTATTGTGGGATCTGTGCCCAATTTAGTATAGCATTGCCCATTACTAAGCTGTCTTGTTGCTTCGGCCTGATATTGGGATTAGTTTTGTAGGACTAGCGCCCCTCCCTTGTCAGCTTTCTTGAATATTATTAAATCCTTATTTCCAGTCAGATCCTTAAATAGTTTTCTTTCTAATAGAGAAAGATTATAGGTAACATGATGTTTCCTAGCATGATACATCCCTAAGTCCCGTTTAACCAGTCTCATGAAAACATTTACAGAGGGATTCCTATGTGGTGCAATAAACTTTGATTTAAGTTTAAATACCGTTCCCTACTGGTTAGACTGCTGCTGTGGATTATCTGCTGTGCTTCGTGACCTGCTGGAGAAAAAATATTTCAGGTTAAGCTTTCTCTCTAATTTAAAGAGTTCAACCTCAGTGTCAACCCGATTTGGGATGGTAGTGGGTACGAAAGATGGACCTCTGGATAGAATGTCGATCTCTGCATCTGTAAGTGGATAGTCAGACATATTGATAACAAGGTTCTGTATGTGCTTTAATGACGTGGACGTAACACTGGCACTTTACGTTTATTTCGTCCCCTCCTAGTTTTCTTTCTTTTCCCTTTACTGTGGGGGTTTTGCCTTGTCCTAAAAAAAAGTTCTTTCACGCGGTGTCTGAGCCTGAGCAGTCTCTGTAGAAGCAACTAGCTTCCGAGTCACTCGTCTGGGCACCAGTAGGTTTAGGAACAGTTCTTTGTCTATTCTGATATTTTCTACGTCGTTCTTGTTTGGGCAATGATAAACACTACTGTATCTTCCATATAATCCTTCACTACTTTTTAAAAATTTTGTTTTTTGAAATGGATTACAGTAGATCGTCCTTAAATTTTTGTAAACTATTTTTTAATTCTTTCTAAAGATTCTACAGTGACATCATTCTGGTGAGTCTGTTCTATAGAAATTTCAATTTTTTAAATTTCATGCCTCACTTTCGTCAACTGGCTATCAACCTCCTCCACAAGTAGAATTAAGTCTAAGGGGCCTATGCAGAGAGCAGCGCAGTAAAAAATCGCCACTGTAAAACATGTTCACATTTAATTCCAGGTGACACAGGGCGAGGGTGATACAGGGAGAGAGTGACACAGGGAGAGGGTGACACAGGGAGAGGGTGACACAGGGAGAGGGTGACACAGGGAGAGGGTGACACAGGGAGAGGGTGGCAGGGTGAGGGTGACACAGGGAGAGGGTGACACAGGGAGAGGGTGACACAGGGTGAGGGTGACACAGGGTGAGGGTGACACAGGGAGAGGGTGACACAGGGAGAGAGTGACACAGGGAGAGGGTGACACAGGGAGAGGGTGACACACACACTCACAGACTCACTCACTCACAACCACCCTCTCACTCACAACCACCCTCTCACTCACACACACCCTCTCTCACACAACCACCCTCTCACTCACAACCACCCTCTCACTCACAACCACCCTCTCACACACAACCACCCTCTCACACACAACCACCCTGACTCACACACACCCTCTCACTCACACACACCCTCTCACTCACACACAACCTCTCACTCAGACACACCCTCTCACACACACACACACACACACACACTACAAGAAACGGAGCCGGGAGTCCCACTCACCAGAGGTATGTTGGTGTCTGGGGCCTGCGGGCGACATCGGGGGCCTGCGGGGGACATCGGGGGTATGTGGGGGCCTGCAGGGGACATCGGGGCTGTGTGGGGGCCTGCGGGGGACATCGGGGCCGTGTGGGGGGCTGCGGGGGACATCGGGGCCGTGTGGGGGGCTGCAGGGGACATCGGGCCGTGTGGGGGGCTGCGGGGGACATCGGGGCCGTGTGGGGGCCTGCGGGGACATCGGGGCCATGTGCGAGCCTGCAGGGGACATCGGGGCCGTGTGGGGGCCATCGGGGGTATATGTGGGGGCCTGCGGGGAACATTGGGGCTGTGTGGGGGCCTGCGGGGAACATCGGGGCTGTGTGGGGGCCTGCAGGGAACATCGGGGCTATGTGTGGGCCTGCGCGGGACATCGGGGCTGTGTGTGGGCCTGCGCGGGACATCGGGGCTTTGTGTGGGCCTGCACGGGATGTCCGCACGGGCACGGCCCGATGGGAAACGTGGCCGGATGGGGACGCGCTGGATCCAGCAGCCAAGCAACCAACTTTGCGCGGGGCCCCCTCGCCCCCCCGGTTAGACCAATCAGGGAGAGGATTTATTTTTAAAAAATGTTTGGAAATTTTGGCGCCAGCAGGGGAATTCAAAGAGCCGCAGCAGCCTAAATCAACTCGCCAGCGGCCTAAATCCACACAATTGTCGAACACTGTATATATATATGTAAAGAGAAAGAGCGGACCCCGCATCCACAAGATGAAATAAAAGTAACTAATTACCGACTATAAATAAGTACTAGATAGTAAGTCAGTGGTGCTATAAGGGCCAAATTATGTAATATGAGAAAAGAAAAAAGAAAGCCCCAAATAATAGTACTCTAGTATACCAAATCAATATGCAAATACAAATTTTATTGAATAAACTGTCACAGAACAAAAGGTCTAAAATAAAGCAGAGAATAATTAAAAGCAGGCATAGATCCCCTGTGCGTATGGCTTGACAATAATCCTCTAATAATGAATTCAAAGATGGACAAGACGTCCCAATTGAAAAAGTGTGTACCCTTGAGTATATAAGACAAGGGGAGTATATATGCTGCAGTGAAAAGGCTGTAATGACAGAGGAGTGGCAATAACCATATAATCAAATTGTATCAAAGCTCATTCCTATGAAATCTTAAATAATAATCTCTAGGAGTAGAGTAAATCAGTACAGTGTAAGAGCAATATATATGAAGCTAGGAAAAGCACACTCCAAATAGCTGCATACAGTACCCTAAATCACATGCCACATAATCATAAAACACACATATAATCTGTAGAGGAAGCAAGCAGCAATAGCTTAAAACATAGTTACGTGTCCCTGAGGGGGGACAAACCAGGGGATCCTGCCTACAGCACCCACTCCTACGCGTTTCGGCCAGATGCCTTCAACTGGGAGTGGTGGGGTAGGCAGGACAAAACTGAACACTACAATGAAATGTGTATTTCTGCACAGCTGGGTGAAATTGTTGCACTGTCATACACACCAATGACTGTATGCAGCAGTGCTGAAGTATGGATATCAAACAAACACCCATTTCTTTGCACAGACACGAATACAGTCGTGCAAGCCTGTCCTTGACTTTAATGCAAATGGTTAACATTCTACAGTCACATATTAGGGGAACCACGAAAGACCGTATACTAGTACTTTAATGTATTATGTCATGTAAGCTCACAAACATCAGGAATACTGACACAAGTGTTAGACATAATGTATGAAAGGATACTGTACACTACGATTAATAGTACTTGCACTTTGATTAGCAATGGCACATGTATGTTCTCACCGTCATTTAATGGAATATTGATGGGTGATGCAGGGGATGCCGTATCTTGTCCAATTTCCGAAAAGATTACAGTTTCTTCATTCTCAACGACCGATGCTGTAGACACTGTGGAGTATATAGATGTTTATATGTGTTCTTAACAAGCCCCCATTTCCCAAAGTCATTATATTATTAAGAAATGTCCTAAACATTTTGCGTACTGCCCTGTTCAAAAAAGCCATCGTCAATTTTATTTAACAGTACCCAATTGTTGCACTTGCACAACAAGGCATAGTGTGTATAGAAGCTATAAACGATCCAAACATATAACGATATATATATATATATATATATATATATATATATATATATATATATATATATGTCAGTAGCTTTTAATTTATATAGTTACATACACTGGCGACACACTTTATTCGAGCTTGGCTAGTCCCACGAATTCGAGTATACCCGGGTGTATTGAGGTTTGTGACTGTTTTCTGCCCGAGTGCATTGAGTTATTTTCCAGCAGGGATTGAAGCATTTTATTCCCGCTGGCTGCAATACTGCACAGTACATATATATATACTGCATTACAATTCATGAATTTATGCCATCTGGTAGACACGCGAAGCATTGCAGCCTATTAAATCCTAATCATTATCATTTAACAGATCAGCCGCCCGTCAGCCAGGCATGAACCCAGGCTGGGAAGGCAAATGCAACGGGGCTTGTCAGAGGTGAGGAGCGGCGCATTCCAGGTATCTGCCAGGTACATACTGGGTATTTGCTCGAATAAAGTGTGTCGGTGCAGTATATATATATATATATATATATATATATATAAAAAAACAAAAATTGTGGCGCCAGAATAATACTAAATTGCTATGCATATTAATGAACTGTAGTGCTAATATCTTATATATGGTAAATATGTAAGATTCCTAAATGTGTTTAAAAATCAAGATGAACATGTGCAATAAAACTGTTAAATACTAAGCATATTAAACAAATATACTTAAAACAACACCAAGGAATATTACATTAATGTGAGTGAAAAATAAAAAATAAAAATAAAAAGTGTGCAAAAAGTGCTAAAAAAGTGAAAAAATATGAAAAAATGAAAAAATATGTATAAAGTTATAATATAAAATCCAACCAGTCCTTCAATAATCAGTCCATAATAGGAGGTATAGGATGTGTGCAAAGGGATCTTCTGCTGCTCTCACAAGGGATAAACCACCTCCACGGATATCTACAAACAGAAAAAGAGAGAGAGCGCACGCCCCATAGCATAATACTGCGTGATTTATTATAAGCATACAGACGGTGTAACGGCGTCCTTATCCGGTTGGCAGTGATCTTGATCAGCTATCTGGAAGTGATTTCGCCCAGCAGTACCGGATGGTGGTGATATAATTCACAAACTGCCTTTTAAAACTTTTTATCTTGTGAGTGCGATTCCCAACCCCCCTCTCCATCCCTTCCCTAATTTTATAATAAATCACGCAGTATTATGCTATGGGGCGTGCGCTCTCTCTCTTTTTCTGTTTACTTGTATATATATATCTATATAAACATATAGAAGTAACACAGCAGTATACTGCATACACACAGTGTATAAGTGTTGCCCATTACCAGTCTTTAAAGGTGATATACAAAAAATGGACAATGAAGTTAAAGGATAGTGGGTATGTATAACAACGAGAATAGCAACCTTGTGAAATAGTACAGTGCCATACCAACAAAATGCTAACAATGCACATGTTTCACCGAAAACAAAACAACAAGGGTACTAACTTATAACTGGAGGGGTACTCACATGTACCAAACTAATGTATGCATACATGCTAAGGTACAGGAATGAGGCAAATATAAACACAACAATTAGTGAGGTAACAGCAGCAGGTAAATGTGAAGCATGCAGATCCATCACTAGGACAAACTACAGTACACATTTGTGAACTTTCAGTCCTTGTCTGTGGGCTGTGAGCACCATTTGTTTGCTGACTAGAGGCTCTGGTCATTTTCGATTTGGCCCTAGACACAAATGCGTCAAATGGTGATGCATTTAAAAGTGCCATACTTGTTGAAATATTGCCTCCATTTATCACATCTCTTTTACGAATAGAGACATTCGTCTCTCTTTTAGAGGTGCACACATCAGGTGTTTGTCCTACTGAACTATATGCATGGTTGACATCGAGCTACTGATGTTTGCTGATTTTGTTTTGTGTTTTCATTTGCCTCATGCATGCACCTTTGCCTCAAGGCATATATGTTTGCTAAATGTGAGTCCCCCTCCTCTTGACATTTTCTCCCCTTGCTTATATACCTTCAGTAATAAGTTTGCATTGCTTTCATTTTCCTTGTACAGTATGCCCATGTGCATTTCCACATGGATCCTTTGTTGTTTGAAATATTTATGTACATATCAACTATTGTATGCATATATATGTAGCCAGGTCCCCCCTTGCGCACTCACCCCCTCCTTCTGATACGCGAGCCGCGCGTTGTTGGTAGTTGCGGCCGGTTGCTAGGGAGCGGGCCGGTTGCCGGGGACGCGATCGGACCGGTTGCCGAGGCCGCGATCGCGTTGCTGGGGTCTCGGCGGTCCGCAGAGCAGGGCGCCGCCAACGCTAGTCAGCTCGCGCATGCGCAGAGGTAAGCCCGCGAAGCCCTAGCCTACCAGGGAAGGTATTGGCCAGGGACTACAGATCCCATGAGCCTTAGGGAACCCCATGTGATGCCAGGGAGCCAATAGGGCTGGAGGAGCTCCCTGCTTGCAGGGAAAGGATACATTTCGCGGGGTTTTTGCACACAGCAGTGGGTGACTGGAGCAGCTAGGGGAAGGAGGTAGGGTGCAGGAGTCAGTGACTCTCTGCACTAGGCCAGTAATTCCCCTAGGCCCCAGATAGCCCTGTGTCACACTAGTTGAGTGTTGTAGGGACAGGCCCTAGGTTAGGGACCCTGCCCCATTAGCTATTCGCTAGTTAGGGATCCAGCGGACGCTGTGTTTCCCGCCACGAGGCTTGGGCTCAAGCCCTAGCCTTAAAGAGAGCTGGACTATCTGCACGGAGGCCGAGCAAGCAGTGACTGCAGCCTGCGGGCAGCAGACAAATCCTCGCCAAGGTACAGATGGTGCGGAGCTGCGGTGATATTATCCACGCTGGAATTCACCCCACGCGTAGGAGGATATCCTGGCGGATCCAACCGCAGTGGTATAGCGGCACCCGTGGCTGGAGCCCGGGCAGGTAAACCACAAACTCATGTGCACCAACAAGGCCTATCACCAGACATAGTGGCTGCGCAGTCACACACACACATTGGTATATGACTTGGGAGTGCGAGACATTGGGTTGGGGTTACTGGACACAGGGTGGGATCACTCTTTGGAAGGTTAGAGTCCGCCGTGACGCATATGGTGTTAGCGTCCGCCGTGACGCATTAAGTGTGGGCACCCGCCGTGGTGCAGAGGTAGAGTGGTGTACTGTGATTAGTGTCTCCTCTATAGAGGGACACGTGTTATATGAAGTGTGATATATCTGTGTTATTGTGTTCTCAACTAAAAGCTCTTTGGTTATATCACGTATGTGTATTTGGTTATTGGGATTGTCCTGCGAGGAACCACTCCCCCTCTGGTGGGAGCCATCATAGGTGGAAGCGCTGCATCGAGTAAGTGGTTACTCATTAGAGTATAATTGCCCCAGGTTCCCCGTGGCGGAAGCTCAGCCCTCCTGTGAGCCAACAGGTTATGCACCACACCGAGTAACAATATATGTTTCCTGCACCCACACAGTATAATCTGCGATTGGGGGGGGGGGGGGGGGAAACCCGTTACATATATATATATACAGTGGTTGACAAATCACCAAAAAATCTACTCGCCACACAAAAAAATCTACTCGCCACCTAGTACCAAACGTGTGCTGCTTGGGCCAATATTTACTCGCCCGGGGGTTAAATCCACTCGCCCGGGGCGAGCAAATGTATAGGTTTGTCGAACACTGTATATATATATATATATATATATATATATATATATATATATATATATGAGAAAAGAAAAAAGAAAGCCCCAAATAATAGCACTCTAGTATACCAAATCAATATGCAAATACAAATTTTTGAACAGAACAGAACAGACGCTGACCAGTGAGACTGCCTCTACATCAGCTACTCCCCGACGGAGCTCTGGACTTACTCACTCTGACGACGTGGACGTTCCTGAGGGATCCTCTGCCTACACAGTGCAGCAGATGAGAGCACGGCAGGCCATCTGAATACAGTATCCTGAGATCGGGTGATCCGTCGCAGCCCCCCCATGCGTCCTGATGTCTGAGTGGTAACAATTGTCATTGTCACAGTTACATGCTTGATATACCTTTTTCTGATGTACGCAGAACCTTGAATTATTTTTAAAGTATAAACTGTTTATTCTTATTTTACGATGAGCGTGTTTTGTTTTGCTGTACTAAGTTGTATTGTGGAATCACCCCATGCTCCCCATGGCGGAGGTTTGGAATCTTTGCGAGCCAACAGGTAAAGCCAGACTCTTTACCCTAGGGGGAAAGAGGACTACATTTATTTTCTGTGTACCTTTGCAGCTCTCAGGCTACCAGCTCTCCCTAGTTAAGTTACATGCTTTCCCCTGCTCTGAAACAGCCATTGCCTGTGTATCTTGCGACATTATTGTTACAAGTAATCCCCTTTACACAGCCACTAGTCAATTGCCCTGGCAACTTCCCAATACTCATAGTTGAGATTGGTTTAGCCCTCTCCCCCCTTTTCTGGTATTGTTATACCCCTTAGCTTGTTCCTGTCTGCAAAGGAAAGTGTGCTCTCTCTCTTCAACAGCAGCCAAAGTGAGTAGACATCTTCCACTGCTCCCTCAGAAAGGAAATTATTTTACCTTCCCCTCAAAGAAAAACTTCCCTCCATAGCAGAGCACATAAGGTAATTCTCCTGACAAGAGAAATTTGCTATCACAATCCATATGCAAGAACTTTTATATTTCTGTTAACTCCACTCAATAAAGTTGAAGAAAATAGAAGGACTTTGTGTGCTTTAAAAAGGGGATGAGTTAAGCTACATGGATCTTCTCACATGCTAGGTGAGCCTGGATCCAGAATAGTGAAAAGGACACTTGTGCTTAAGGATCCAGCAAAGCAAAGCTAGCTTCTACAGCCATACTGCTGGGAAGCAAGCTGCAATACTACAGCCTTTCTGGAAGATCAGATACTGCCCTCCAGCTTTAAACAGCCACAGTATACAGAGCAGCAGCATTTAAACAGCTACACAGAGCAAACAGCTTTACAAAGCTTCACAGAAGCTGCAGCACTGTCACACAGCACTTCCACACAGATCAGTGCATTATACACAGCACTATCACTCTCCTATCCTGTCTGAGTTCACACGCTGCACAGCTATACAGTGAGTTACATCCATCACACCTACCCGAGCTACGTCCCCACGGTTAGGCCTACCAAGGGTCACATCACCTGACATCCGCCAGGACACGGGTCAGAGCCACGGACACCTGTAAGTACAGCTACCACTATGCTGACCGCTGCAGGACACCGACCGCCACCATCTGAGACAGTCATCCATCGCTGATGCAGGTAACAGACTGCATGCCACACACATTGCCTAAAGGCCTACATACACCTGCAGCATGGGAAAACTCAGACCCTCACCAGACACCACGCAGGAGAGTGACAACTCAGACACTGAAACCGCTACACAACTGCAACAGATGCAAGGCCTAAGTGGACAGTCACACCGACACAAAAGGCCCGCAAAAAATATGAAGCCGACATTGACGCACACCGCGACAAGTTAGAGAAGGCTTGAAATACGTAATGTTGCTAGCATTGGCAATTATGAAAAGCAGCTTGAGCAGGCAATAAATCAATTCAGGTCTGATCACTCGTGCTACCGAGAGCTGTCAGAGACATACATCACTTACTCGACCAGGACTAATACCAGTGAAAGCCTGCAAGAACGTGGCTTACAGAATAAAATTGATCTGATACGTGACAGCCACGTGCAGATCGCTTTCACGGAAGATGAGAGTAGGAGAAAGGAGAGGCACTCGCGCGGGAGACCGCATCACAGCGCTCCAGCCATTCATGAAGGTCAACAAAATCAGCACAGCCTAACGCGCCTAGTGCAAGGGCTACCAAGGTGCAAGCTAATTCAGAGGCTACTCGCGCGTAAGGGCCGTATACGCTCAGAAAGAGGCAGCCATGAGACTAGAAAGGGCCCGCATAGAAGAGAAGGATAGATGTCCAGAGCAAACACTTTATGCCTCAGCCTTAAGCGCGTGAAAGTCAGCGTGATGACATCACGAAACCCCGACGTACGTTTCGCGTGTCACCGCGCACTCTCAAGGGGGAGGAGTGTGACGGTGTGTGCTGTGTAATCTAATATACCCTCCCATGAGGGAGGAGCTGACAGATCGTTCAATCAAATGCTGGGTAGTGGAGAGCGGGTGCAGGGAAATCAATTGTCCCTAAGTAACACCTAAACACTAAACGATCTAAGGAATCAAACAAGAGAAGGGAGGGGGGAGAAAGAGAGGGAAACCGGAGAACAGTGCAAATAATAATAAACCTGCATAGCAGAGTATGAACAGACATATTCTAAGTGCATATGGGAAACAAATAAATAACCTCGCTTATGTGTAGAAAGCATCAGATATCAAAGTACATAACATGTATGAGGTCAGTAAAAAGTTGCACCAATATGCAAGGTGGATAACATATATACCCTGGGTATATTATACAGCCAGTTTGCCAGGCACTAAACAGGAACCATGAATGTATATAGGACAAATGGTAATGTACTGGTGTAGAAATGAACTACTCTGACGGATCCGCCTAAAAAGTCAAAATGGAACCTACTAAACTGATGGTAAATAGCGAGGCCCTATATACCTGGATCCCCCTAGGCCTCAGAGAAACCTGACCTACCCAAAAAAATAATAAGTATTCAGAAAATCAAAGAAATTATGAAAAAATGAATCCACCTATATTCACATTGTCGCAGCTTTTGATCCCAGTTACCCTTACGAGGGCCCCAGGGTATATGCGCAATGCCCATGAAGTATAGGTTGGAGGTGTCTCCTTGGTGTACATCATTTACGTGCCTGGCAACCGGCGTATCCAACCCATTCCGAACGGACCCCAGATGTTCCAGGATACGCACTTTGAATACTCTGTGGGTTTTCCCAACATATTGTTTCCCACAGGAGCACTGGATTAGATACACCACTCCTGTGGTCAGACAGTTGATTAAATCTTTAACTGTATAGGTAGTCTGTAGTGAGGAATCGGTAAAGGTTTTACTGACCTTAATGGATGGACAGGCCTTGCAGTGGCCACAGGTGTATGTCCCACATGGTTTACTACCTAGCCATGTATGTGTAGAATGTACCTGAAAATGACTCCGTACCAAAATGGTCCCGGAGGTTCCGTGCCCTCCGACAAACCATGTTAGGTGTGCTTTGTAATATTTTGGACAGATCGCCATCCTGAAGTATAATGTGCCAGTGCTTATTTAGGATCTGGCGTACCGACTCCCACTGATTACTAAAGGTACAGATGAAGCGTATCATTTGTAAAGTCTCATCCTCTTGTCGTGAATGCTCTGTTAATAGAGATGGTCTTGATGTGTTAAGTGATCTATGATAGGCTTTCTTAAAAACACATGTGCAGATATATTACAAATTCACATTCTAAACAAAAAGAGCGGATTAAGAATCAGAAATTAAAATTGAAATATAAAAAGAAGGGGGAATATAAAGAGGTAATGTGGAGAAAAAAAGAGAGCACAATGTCATTTAAACTAGAATACTAGTATCTATGCATTCGGTGAGACCTTTAGGGACTAAAGTTCCCAAAGAATAGATCCAAAAAGATTCATGAGTGCAGAGTGTCTTAAACCTTTCACCACCCAGTTTTGAGTCAGAAATGTGTTCTACGCCAGCTATACTCAAGCTCGTGGGATCCTTAGAATGTACCGTGGTGAAATGTCTGGGTACACTGTGATTATGGACACCTTTGATAATAGCTTTACGATATTCCAAGAATCTAACACACAGAGGACGTTTAGTTCGTCCAATGTATTGTAGATTACAGGTGATTCTTTATCCGCTATTTTTGTTTATAATGTGAATTTGTAATATATCTGCACATGTGTTTTTATATATTCGTTCACCTATAGTGTGTGCACTCACCTGCATCAGTGCATCACTTACACTGTAGCAGGGTGTCTGTGACACACACTTATCACTATACAGTATATGTAAAAGCCGTTATTTTCTAACACTTTTAGTATTAACTATTTGATTCCAGTCTGTCCTTATCATATCTCCCCGCCTTCTATATTAGAGTGATTTAATTTATATGTTTATTCTTT
This sequence comes from Ascaphus truei, assembly GCF_040206685.1. Taxonomy (NCBI): domain Eukaryota; kingdom Metazoa; phylum Chordata; class Amphibia; order Anura; family Ascaphidae; genus Ascaphus; species Ascaphus truei. Next base: position 164,889,557 of record NC_134486.1, read on the forward strand.
CCCTCAAACCTGTCTTTTTTATTTAGTCCTTTCTAATTTTTCACTGAAAAGGACCTGTTTAATTAAGATTTTATTTATATGGTTTGTCGGCATTGTGCAGGGTATTGATGTGTTTTTTTGTTATTATATACTGCACCGACACACTTTATTCGAGCAAATACCCAGTATGTACCTGGCAGATACCTGGAATGCGCCGCTCCTCACCTCTGACAAGCCCCGTTGCGTTTGCCTTCCCAGCCTGGGTTCATGCCTGGCTGACGGGCGGCTGATCTGTTAAATGATAATGATTAGGATTTAATAGGCTGCAATGCTTCGCGTGTCTACCAGATGGCATAAATTCATGAATTGTAATGCAGTATATATATATTTATATATATATACTGTGCAGTATTGCAGCCAGCGGGAATAAAATGCTTCAATCCCTGCCTGGAAAATAACCCAATGCACTCGGGCAGAAAACAGTCACAAACCTCAATACACCCGGGTATACCCGAATTCGTGGGACTAGCCGAGCTCGAATAAAGTGTGTCGCCAGTGTATATATTTTTATTCATCATATTCATCCAAGTTTCACTCTATGTCTTTATTTATTTACATGTCTTAGACGACTTACGACTTAGATTGTTTACAGCTGTTCTTGCTATTAGTGGCAATCACGGTGGTTATATTAATCCAGTTCAGCCACTACAATCTCATCCTTGAGAAAGTCACCTAGAGTGACGAAACGCGTTGGACGTCATCACGTAGCAGCGCAGCAACGCGGGCACGTTTTGTGTGAAGCAACTAGGATCACTTGTTGCTCTACATCTGGGGATAGAGGCACCTGTTTTCATACACATCCGGTGCCGCTGCAAGGACTCATACGCAGGAAGCCTCATCTCAAACTGAGGTCTGACACGCAGGAAGTGATTTTGTGCCACAGGAGGTAATTGATTTTACAACATCAGAACAACACCAGTTTAACCGGACCACACGTTGAAGAGGTATATTCCGTGCTTCAACAGATTTAACAGGTCTGTCATCAGCAAACCCACATCACCATTGAGAAGGGACATTCTCTAGTGGGTGTTTATTGTTCTTTACTGGGCTATCATCAGCCATATGGACTGTTATTGACATTGTATTGTATTGTATGTCTTTATTTATATAGCGCCATTAATGTACATAGCGCTTCACAGCAGTAATACATGTGGTAATCCAATAAATAACAGATAATATAAATAACAGATCATGGGAATAAGTGCTTTAGACATTAAGGAAGAGGAGTCCCTGCTCCGAGGAGCTTACAGTCTAATTGGTAGGTAGGGAGAACGTACAGAGACAGTAGAAGGGAGTTCTGGTAAGTGCATCTGCAGGGGGCCAAGCTTTATGTGCCATGTGTTCAGAATAGCCACAGTCCTATTCATATGCTTCTTTAAGCAAGTGTGTCTTAAGGTGGGTCTTAAAGGTGGATAGAGAGGGTGCTAGTCGTGTACTGAGGGGAAGGGCATTCCAGAGGTGAGGGGCAGTCAATGAAAAAGGTTTAAGGCGGGAGAGGGCTTTAGATACAAAGGGGGTAGAAAGAAGACATCCTTGAGAAGAACGCAAGAGTCTGAATGGTGCATAACGAGAAATTAGGGCTGAGATGTAAGGAGGGGCAGAAGAGTGTAAAGCTTTAAAAGTGAGGAGAAGAATGGAGTGTGAGATGCGGGATTTGATCGGAAGCCAGGAGAGGGATTTCATGAGGGGAGATGCTGAGACAGATCTAGGAAAGAGTAGAGTGATTCTGGCAGCAGCGTTAAGGATAGATTGTAGGGGAGACAGGTGAGAGGCAGGAAGGCCGGACAGCAGGAGGTTACAGTAATCAAGACGGGAGAGAATGAGGGCCTGAGTCAGAGTTTTAGCAGTCGAGCAACAGAGGAAAGGGCGTATCTTTGTTATATTGCGGAGGAAAAAGCGACAGGTTTTAGAAATGTTTTGAATGTGAGGGGCAAATGTGAGAGAGGAGTCGAGTGTGACCCCAAGGCAGCGTGCTTGGGCTACTGGGTGAATGATCGTAGTTCCAACAGTAATGTGGAAGGAGGTAGTAGGGCCAGGTTTGGGAGGAAGTATGAGGAGCTCTGTTTTAGCCATGTTGAGTTTAAGGCGGCGGAGGGCCATCCAGGATGATATAGCAGAGAGACATTCAGAAACTTTGGTTTGTACAGTAGGTGTAAGGTCGGGTGTTGAGAAATATATTTGTGTGTCGTCAGCATAGAGGTGATAATTAAACCCAAAAGATGTTATTAGGTCACCTAGAGAGAGTGTATACAGAGAAAAGAGAAGCGGTCCCAGGACAGAGCCCTGGGGTACCCCCACAGAGAGATCAATAGAGGAGGAGGAGGTATTAGCAGAAGAGACACTGAAAGTACGATGGGAGAGGTAGGATGAGATCCAGGATAGAGCTTTGTTCCGAATGCCAAGAGTATGGAGAATGTGAAGGAGAAGAGGGTGGTCCACGGTGTCAAATGCTGCAGAGAGGTCGAGTAATATGAGCAAAGTGTAATGACCTCTGTCTTTGGCAGCATGGAGGTCGTCAGTTATTTTAGTGAGGGCTGTTTCCGTGGAGTGAGCAGTACGGAAGCCAGATTGTAGAGGGTCTAGGAGAGAATAGGTGTTGAGAAAATGGAGCAAGCGAGCGAATACAAGACGTTCAAGGAGTTTAGAGGCAAAAGGCAGGAGGGAGACAGGCCGATAGTTAGAAAGAAAGGTAGGGTCAAGCTTGCTGTTTTTGAGTAATGGTATGACTGTTGCATGTTTGAAGGAGGATGGAAAGGTTCCAGAGCAGAGGGAGGAGTTAAAAATGTGCGTGAGCATAGGGATTATAGTAGGAGCAAGAGGTTTTAGGAGATGGGAGGGAATGGGGTCAAGAGGGCAAGTGGTAGAGGGAGAAGAGGCGATCAACAGCGACACATCCTCCTCTGAGACAGTGGAAAAAGAGTCAAGGAAGGCAGGAGGAGAGTTAGGAAGAGGTGTAGGATGGGAGGAAGAAACAGAGGGGATGTTCTGACGTATGGATTCCACCTTTTCCTTAAAATAGTCAGCAAAGTCCTGAGCGGAGATGGAGGAAGGAGAGGCAGCGGAGGGTGGTTTGAGTAGAGTATCAAAGACAGAGAACAGTCGGCGTGGGTTAGACTTGTGCATGTTGATTAGTGAAGAAAAGTAGGCTTGTTTAGCTTGCGAGAGGGCAGAGTTGAAACAGGATAGCATAAATTTGTAGTGAAGGAAGTCTGCGAGAGTATGAGATTTCCTCCAGAGGCGTTCAGAGGAACGAGTGGAGGAACGCAGCATGTGCGTGTGGGAATTTAACCAGGGTCTAGGGTTAAAAGGGCGCATCTTTCCTCATGATATCTTGCTTCCTTGCTCCACATCCCCTTCTATATGTCACTTGCTAATTGCTGCTATCTGCTTATATAAGACATATTATTGCTTTTTAATCACACCAGTCTACCACTAGTCCTTTTGACTACTCTGGGCATTTAAAAAACTTTACACATATTTTTTTATACCATACAGAACTGGCGCTTCTTTTTTCTTGTTTTCTGTTTACATTTGGTCAGGCTTAAACACACAGAAGCTTCACCTATTCCGTACAGACTGTCCCTATGCTATAATCATTTGATGCTCACATTATTCACTTGTTACACATATTTAATTCTTCTTTTACATTACACATATATAGAATTAATTTGCACAATTTAGCACTACTATTGACTCACTAGCGCTACTAATTGCTTCTGTGTGTATGTGTATATATATATATATATATATAGATATATATATATATATAAAAGAAGAAATATATTAGCGCCAACCTATCACTATATAAAATCTCTATAGAGTAAAAATATAAATAAAAGTGAAATGGAAAATGTTATTACAAATAAAAGTAAAAAACCTATGCTAAGCACAGTGGATGTAGTGAAAAAAATTAAATTAATGAACCAATAAAATACATAATAAAATATCAAAAAAGAAAATGTCCAGAAAAATATATGTGAAAGATATACAAATCCCAAAATGTTCCAATTGCTATCCAAAAGAGTCTCTGCAGCCCGAATGAAGGGAACACCACTTCCTTAAGATATCTACAGAAACACAGAAAAAACAGGCGCACTCATAGCGTAAAATTGTATAACAATAAATTTATGGAGTAAGGGATAAAGATGCACACTCACAAACAAAGCTGAAAAAATGCGTTTTTGAGTACAACTCAGCCCGTTCAGACGCAGGAACCCAAGGAGGAGGACTTCGGTGTGATGTTCGCGGTGTGTCTTGCCACAATAGCCCCTCTAGGTCCTGGCAGGGACCGAAAGCCACGAGGGACGCCGCCTTCCCCTCTCTCCGGTGCTACACAGAGCATACACTGAATAGAGTCTCGCGTGAACTTGATGATGTCAGCGAGGTTTCAGCCGGGGAGAGTTCACAGTGTAAACAGGATCTTGAATGTCTGAATGGCTGGTAGCAAAATGCTAGCAAAGCAGCAGGAGTGCAATAATGTAGATTAGTGCATATAAAATATATAACCTGGACAGTAGGCTCCACAGCAATCTCTACACGTTTCGTCTCAAGCGAGACTTCATCAGGAGTGGGTAGCATAGGCATTACATACAGTTAAATAGTACACATGACCAATAAGATCATAGGAGGCAGAGGATTAGTAATGAGATACACATGATGAGTATTAGGGTTGGATTAACCCCTATATATGCCAGAGCACACATAGATAAGGATTCACAATTTTAATCCTAAAGACCAAGTATGTGATAGCATATAGTATTAGAGGCTTCAACCAATGCATAAAATATATATCACAATTATAGACCAGAAATTAAACATACAAGTCAGCAAAAAAAGGTTAACCTGAAGAGTTAAGTAAAATGTCATTGGTAGTTGACTTGCATAGTAACAAATATATAATACGTATAATACAGTAAACAGATGTCAATATGTGGTAAACAATACCCTACTGTAAGTATAGAGAAATAGCTATATAACCACTAAATATAGGAGGAGACAACATAGGTGCTAAAGAGACCCAGAGGGACCCGGGTAAGGAAACATGAGACCAAAAAGCTAACAGAACAACTAAAAAAAGGGGTAGTGAGACATATATATATAATGTAGGTAAAAGGAAAAAACAAACAAAAAAAAATACATAAAAATGAAATTAAAAAAAACAAAACAAAAAAAAAAAATTCTGTGTTTTTGTAGATATATATATATATATATATATATATCAGAACAAAAGAAAAAATTGGCGCCAACCTAACACTATATATATCCTCTATAAAAATATAAAAACCTATGCTATGCACAGTGGAATGAATAAAAATAAAAAACTAATTTAATAAAACAATAAAATGCATAAAAAATACACCAAAAAAGAAAATGTCCAGAAAAATATATATATAAAAAATATACAAATCCCAAAATTTTCCAATTGCTATCCAAAAGAGTCTCTGCAGCCCGAATGAAGGGAACACCACTTCCTTGAAGATATCTACAAAAACACAGAAAAAACAGGCACACTCATAGCATAAAATTGTATAACAATAAATTTATGGAATGAGGGATTAAAAGTACACACTCACAAACAAAGCTGATTAGAAAGCATTTTTGAGTACAACTCAGCCCGTTCAGACGCAGGAACCCAATAAGAAGGACTTCGGTGTAATGTCCACGGTGTGTCCTGCCACAATAGCCCCTCTGTGTTCTGGCAGGGACCGAAAGCCACGAGGGACGCCGCCTTCCCCTTGCTCCGGCACTACACAGAGCATACACTGAACCAAATCTCGCGTGAGCTCGATGACGTCAGTGAGGTTTCAGCCGGAGAAAGTTCACAGTGTAAACAGGGACTCAAAAGTCTGGATGGCTGGTAAAAATGCTAACAGCGCAGCAAAAGTATGATGTAGCAGATGAGTGTCAGTATAAAATATACAAACTGGACAGTAGGCTCCACAGCAATCTCTACGCGTTTCGTCTCGAACGAGACTTCATCAGGAGTAATAGCATAGGCATTGGATACACTTATATAGTACATAAGACCAATCAGAGCATAGAAGGATTAGTAATGAGATACATGTGATGAGAATGAGGGTTAGATTAACCCCCACACCTGGCTCCCTGGCTGTGCGCCATTCGTTTTTTTCTTCTGGCTGTACCTGGATTCTGGATCCTGGATCTGGATTCTGGATCCTTCATGGCTGGCACGCCTGCATATCACCCCTGGAGATGACGTGAGTGGGCCTCATTGGTATTAAACTCTTATAGTTAAGTATTGACTGCTGTCATTTTGTCACTTACAAGTCTAGATTTACCTGCCCACTTCCACTGGTATCTCCAGGGTTAATGACTCATTGTTTATTGAATTGGATGGAATTACCCTGGCTTTGAGCACCCTAACCCTTTCACCTACCTAATCAGTTTGAGCTGTTTGTGGATCTTAACAGGTTCATACGCAAGCTTACACTGATGAGACATTTCTCATCTAAAAATAGAGAGTCAGTAGACATTACAGATACCAACTTTAATACACAGTAACAAGTATGCATTCGTGCACTTACCTCTATTCTTGCAGAGAATGACATTATAGATAATTTTTCTACTAATACACAAATCAATTATATGTGTGATTCATTTTTACCACACAACTTTACTACCCATTCTGAACCAGACTTGACTGGGAGGCCGATATTTGATCAGGCGTCCCAGCCCAGCCTCGTGAACCGTTGTGGGAAATCTTCCCAGCAGTTGGTTCAAGATTCGGATCTGGCCCTGGACTTCAAGCACTCACCCTTTCATCCTGTTTCCACCTACTTTCCCTACCATTCTAAGGGGAACTTCATTGACACCTTCTACACCATTGTTCTGAAGGACCTTGAACAGCTATGTCAGAATAATACTCATCTGACACACAGGAATCTGAGCAAGGGGGAAGAATTGGCTTTGAAAAACCTTAAAGTTAACACCAATATTGTGGTAAGACAAGCTGACAAAGGAGGGGCTATCGTCTTGCAGGATAGACAGGACTATGTGTCCGAAGCGGTCCGCCTCTTAATGGACAGCTCATCCTATCGTATACTGGACCAAGATCCAGTTGTAGATTTTCAGTTGGCCTATCAAACACTTATTCACGATGCACTTAGTATGGGTATTATCACTAAAGTAGAGAGCACTTTTTTGTTTATTAGACACCCTAGAACACCTGTTTTTTATCATTTGCCCAAACTGCACAAAGACACTACACACCCCCCTGGTAGACCCATCATCTCAGGGGTGGGATCAATGACGTCGAACGTGTCCCAATATGTCGATTATTTCCTTCAACCGTATGTGAAACTGCTACCATCTTACATTAAGGACACGTTGCACGTCATTGACTCCACCTCAGAGATCACTTGGAAAGACACGTTTTGTTGGGCTACATGTGATGTATGTTCTCTTTACACCTGCATAGATCACACTAAGGGCCTAGAAGCCATTAATCATTTTATATCATCAGATCCAAATTTACATGTGTCACAAAAAGATTTTATTTTATCCTGTATTAAGTTTATTTTGACACATAACTACTTCACTTTTGATGGTACTTTTTATTTGCAGACCTGTGGAACGGCCATGGGTACCAGATTTGCTCCCAGCTATGCGAACCTCTTCATGGGGTTGTGGGAGAACCTCAATGTTTGGGGTAATGCGCGGCTGGTGGCGGGTCTGGTATTCTATGGTCGTTTCATTGATGACATTATTATTATTTGGGATGGTGATAAGGGCCAACTGAAAGATATACTGGAATCATTTAATGACAACATTATGGGGCTCAAATTTACCTACTGCACCGACACACTTTATTCGAGCAAATGCCTGGTTTGTACCTGGCAGAAACCTGGAATCCGCCGCTGCTCACCTCTTGCATGCTTCGTTGCGTTTGCCTTCCCAGCCACGGTTCATGCCTGGCTGACGGGGGCCTGATCTGTTAAATGATAATGAGAATGATTTACTAGGCTGCGATGTTTCGATTGTCCACCAGATGGCATAAACTCATGACTTAAGTAATGTGTGGCCTTTGCAAGTTGTTTCGTTTCCAAAAAAAAGTTACTTTATCCCAGTACAGTATGCTATTGTGTAACTTGTCCTTGAGACTGAAGGAATAGTTGCAAAAAATGTATCAATTTAGGCTTTACATACAGTAATGTATTAAATAAAGACAAAGATCATTTTCACTTACACTATTCTACAGAGACATGAGTGTTCAAGTGGAGCCCGTGTTCCAAAAACCTGACAGAAGTTATGCTTATTTGATATGGGCCGCTATAAATGCAACAGAGGATAAGATGGCAACAGTTGTTCAAATTTATCAGTATTTTATCGAAAATTATGACTTTTACAGATTTTCGCCAACTCCTCATTTGTGGAAGCATGCAATAAGGAAAAGGTTATGTAGTGACCCCTGTTTTCACCGTATTGAGCCCCAATTTGTTGGAGGGTATTGGTGTGTGTCACAGGGTTTTTCCCGTATCTATGATAATGGAGGCGGCAAAAGGCGAAGGGTCGTGTTAAAACGAAATAAGAAGCGACAGTCCCTGCCAAGCAATGCGCCAGAACCAGAACCAGAACCAGCAGCAGCACCAGCTTATCATCATGGTCCCGCCGTCGGTGACAACTCTGAGATGGATTTCGCAGCCAGTTTTGATGAAGCTTGCATGTACCTAAGCGATTTCCCGCTGACTACAGGTGGGCTAGTCCCTCTGCAAAATGATGAAAGCTGGACTGGAAGTGGGCCGGCGCCAGCGCAAGCTGAATGGGAAATTTAGTACAATACTGTACAGTATGGTGAGTACTGTATTTTTGCCGTATTATTTTGGTGGGGCTGGCTGGGAACTTCTTTAGGGGGCTGACCATTACTGTACATTAAAACTTTTCATTTTGTTATTCCTCAGAAAAGAAAACGGCTAATGGGGGGATTTCGATGGATTATATTGTACTGTATGCTGATGTTTTCCGGCCATACAGTATACTGTGTAATAAACCCGAATAAATAAAACTATGCATTTATTCTACAGTACATGTTCAGTAAATGACTGCACATACTGGGGGCGAGATGTGTTTGCAGCAGAGAGAGATTTAATAATATTGTACAGTGAGCAGGGGGTTCCCTGAGCCAGAAATTAATGATTAATGCTCAGGGAACCCCCCCCCCCCTGCTCCTGATCAATATTATTAAAAATACGGAAAATTCTGCGTCATTACCATAGCGGATAGCCGCTAAGGCAATGAAGGGGTTAACCCACCGTGCCCGCTTTATTGTGTGTAGTGGGGATGGGTGAGGGGGGTATTTGGCCCTTGGTGTGAGTTTAGGACTTGCGGGAGGGGGGGGGGGGTTGCGGGTGCACTTAACCCCTTCACGATCGTAGCAGTTAATACCGCTACGGTCATGAAGGGGTTAAGCCCTCCCGCTACCCCAACCCCCCCCCCCCCCCGCAAGCCCTCCCCAACCATCGTTGGGGCGAATACCCCATTCACCCACCCTCCCGCTACCCACAATAAAAAAATACACACACACAGCAGCCGCCAAAAAATAAATAAATAAATGACAATAAATACATTTGAAATACATTTTTATTGATAGTGTAGATGTGCAGGGGGTCTCCGGAGCTGAACCGCGTTGGTTTTAGGTCTGGGGACCCCGTGCCCCCCGAGATACAGGCCCCTTTAGGGGGTGCCGGTAGCCCTCTGCTTGGTTTAAAGGTCCGATCACGTGATCGCGGCCTGTAAACCAAGCAGAGCAGAGGGATACCGGCACCCCCTAAAGGGGCCTGTATCTCGGGGGGCACGGGGTCCCCAGACCTGAAACCTGTGCGCTTCTGCTCTGGAGACCCTCTGCACATGTACACTATCAATAAAACACATACAATATACAGTATAAATAAACACTCGTTCTTTACCTTAGCGTCTATGCGCTATGGTAAAGAAGCATTATTTTAATAATATTGTAAAGTGAGCAGGGGGTTCCCTGAGCCAGAAATTAATGATTAATGCTCAGGGAACCCCCCCCCCCCTGCTCCTGATCAATATTATTAAAAATACGGAAAATTCTGCGTCATTACCATAGCGGATAGCCGCTAAGGCAATGAAGGGGTTAACCCACCGTGCCCGCTTTATTGTGTGTAGTGGGGATGGGTGAGGGGGGTATTTGGCCCTTGGTGTGAGTTTAGGACTTGCGGGAGGGGGGGGGGGGTTGCGGGCGCACTTAACCCCTTCACGACCGTAGCAGTTAATACCGCTACGGTCATGAAGGGGTTAAGCCCTCCCGCTACCCCACCCCCCCCCGCAAGCCCTCCCCAACCATCGTTGGGGCGAATACCCCATTCACCCACCCTCCCGCAACCCACAACAATAAAATACACACAGCAGCCGCCAAAAAATAAATAAATAAATGACAATAAATACATTTGAAATACATTTTTATTGATAGTGTAGATGTGCAGGGGGTCTCCGGAGCTGAACCGCGTTGGTTTTAGGTCTGGGGACCCCGTGCCCCCCGAGATACAGGCCCCTTTAGGGGGTGCCGGTATCCAGCTCTGCGTTAAAAGCCCCGATCACGTGACCGCGGCCTGTAAACCAAGCAGAGCAGAGGGATACCGGCACCCCCTAAAGGGGCCTGTATCTCGGGGGGCACGGGGTCCCCAGACCTAAAACCAACGCGGTTCAGCTCCGGAGACCCCCTGCACATCTACACTATCAATAAAAATGTATTTCAAATAATTTTTAATGTGTGGATGTTTGCGCAGAGAGAGAGCAGCGGATCTCTCTCTGCTGCAAACACATCTCGCCCCCGCCGCCCATACAGTAGTATCATTTATGTATGTGCATATACAGTACAGTACTGTACAGTACTGTATGTTAGGGCTTACAGGGGTTGTTGTTATACAGTACTGTATACAGTATATATATATACTGTATACTGCATTACAATTCATTATAGGGGACGGCTTCACAGAGAATAGCTCGCAAGCGCCACCATGTGTATTTTGACGGCATTGCAGTATTGTAACCAGCCGGAATAAAAAGCTTAAATTCCTGCCGGAAAATAACGCAATGCACTCTGGCTGAAAAATATCAGAAACCTGAATACACCCGAGTATACCCGAATTCGCGGGACTAGCCATGCTCGAATAAAGTGTGTCGCCAGTGTACACCATACATCCAGATACGGTGGTATTTTTAGATCTTGAGCTGTTCATTGATAGGTCGGACATGAGGATACATAATAAAACACACTTCAAACCTGTCTCCACCAATGGGTACATGCAATACGGTAGCAACCACTACAAAAAGTGGTTGAATAACATCCCTAGAAGATTCTTCAGGATCCACCGTAATTGTTCCCTTAACTCGGATTTCTGTGACCAAGGAGAGACTTTAATTAATAAGTTTCTCCAAAGGGGTTATGATGGAACGGTGGTGCAGAGGGTGTTTGATGACGCTAAAAGTATTGATAGGAGTGCTTTACTTAAGAGGTCCAGGACCAGATCAGATCATGCTGGCCTTGATCCAGCAGTGGACAGAGCTAGCGGGAATCCTTTGCATTCTTTTCCAAAGTTCATTACTAAGTACAACAGACTGGCCTACCAGGTCAAACATATTATCAATAGACACTGGAACATTATTCAGAATGATCCTATTCTAGGGCCCAGGGTGCCAACACGAGCTCCTATTGTTTTAAAAAAAGCAAGATGCCTGAAGACCATGATTGCCCCAAGAGGACTTAAACCCATCACTAAATCACCACCCTTAACATCTAAAAAGGGTAATTTTCCCTGTGATTGAACTGAGTTGTACTCAAAAATGCTTTCTGATCAGCTTTGTTTGTGAGTGTGTACTTTTAATCCCTCATTCCATAAATTTATTGTTATACAATTTTACGCTATGAGTGCGCCTGTTTTTTCTGTGTTTTTGTAGATATATATATATATAAATATATATATATATATATATATATATATATATATATATATATATATATATATATATATATATATAATGAACACACAAAAGACTAAGACAATCCCCGAAAGCAGTACTCTAAATATACCACAAAATAACTGATAATATAATACCAAAAGACCAGGAAACTAAAGTCAAAATAGAAAATGAATAGATTTTAATAGCGAGCAAAAAGAACACTAAGATTTAAAAACATATACACACTAAGGGCAGCAAAAAATACAAAAAGATTGTGACTGACTAAAATTTACAAAAATCAATAACGCTGAAAAATAAATCAAAAGCAAAAAATGTGTCTGCACAATGAGCCTGATAACTACTGTATATAAAGCGACACAAAGAAAGCTGAATATTTCAAAAAAAAACCCTGGTAAAGACCTAAGTTAAAAAAGTAAATAACTAAGCTAAGGGCATAAAGAAAGGTATGGCATAAATAAACCTATATACAAAAATGATGTACATAAGACAAATAATAACTTAAACCAAGGGGGAGGCACAGGGGAGACAAAATGAAACAAAGACTCAAACCCTGAACAGCAATACAAAATATCAAAATCAAAAAAAGATGTATACAATGCCTGTGGTGGCTGCACAAAAGCAGGTAAGACACATGGCTGTAGAATCACAAAAACCCAGTGCTGTTTGCACATATGAAACAACCTAGAGTAAGGGTTCCATAGGAGATAATGACTCCAGATAGCAGAGCAAATGATACTCAGCTGCCATATAGTGATGATGGAGTCAGTCCCACGGAGTTAAACTCCAGGATGTGTGAAAATAAGTCATACAGTCCACAGGATAAGCACCAAGAGTCACGCCAACAAAATAATGAATAGCTGCCTAGAGTGGACACTCAACGCGTTTCAGCCAAGGGGGCCTTCTTCCCGGAGTGGTAAAAGAGTAGTGGAGGCTTGCTAAGCTATATACTGTGTTTAATGAGTATCAGCGACGCCCTTTCCTGTTGGTGATCAGTAACGATGATGTTACTGGGGGGCGTCGTCGTCTGCACAGGTGCTGTAAGGTAAGGCATTCAGAGCTGTGGCATCCTTGGATACTGCAATCCCAGCTGATCACATAGCAAAGGAGGGCAAGGAAGGAAGGCAAGAAGACTTCACGACCGGCAACGCTACGGTTACAGAGGGAAGAACAAATGATGGATGCACCAGTCTCGGAAGAACTGACTGTGGTGAACCTTTCAGAAATTATTCTGACTGTAGACCAAACCAATGTCTTGAAAAAGGGGTTATCATTTGCTCCAACGTTCACCTTGGATAAATTCGAATGGGTCAAGGACCTACACCTGTTATGCCGCAAGCTGCTGCTTAAGAAGTTCTTTTCTAAATCTAAAGAAAATGTCACCGAACCAGTTGATATTGAGGGTTGGAGTGACATGGAACGCCAACTTATCTGTGATATGGCCACAGAATTTACAACGGATCCGGAATCTGTAGAGTGAAACTAAGGTCCTCTCACACTTCCGACCAAAATGATCATTTTGCCCACCCTTTCAAATATGTCCGCAAATAGAGGTCTTCGTTTCCCTTGTGACCAATGATATTCTCAAATTATCTGAACGACCAGGGGCGAAGAACCTTACTTTCCAAGAATGGCTTGCCGTTAAGGAACTTGAAAAAATGACATCAGTTGAATTCAAGCCAGCGGACAAGGGAGGCAATGTTGTGATATGGCCTAAATCACAGTATGAACGCGAAGCCTTCAAACAGTTAAGGGACCGAACTTGCTATAAGGAATTGGCTGCTGATCCAACAGACAGGTTCAAAATTGAACTTGACACAATTCTCAGTGAAGCATGTGCCTTGGGTACAATAACAACGAAAAATAGAGACAGTCTGGTCACGAAACACTCGACGACTGCTACATTCTATTTATTACCCAAGATACATAAAAGCTTAACTAATCCACCAGGAAGGCCAATAGTGGCCGGTATCGGTAGCTTACGTGAACCTATTAGTAAATTCCTGGACCCCTATTTATGTCCAGCGGTTGAAGCATTGCCATTGTATCTCCGTGACACCATGGATGTCCTATCCAGACTCGATGGTGTCACGGTGGATGCAAATACAATCATTGCCACATGTGACATGGAAGCTCTGTACACGTCTATAAGCCACAAAGACGGTTTATCTGCTGCTGAGTTCTTCCTTAGAATGTCACAATTCAGCCCTAATCTCATTGATTTACTCCTACAACTTTTGTCCTTTACTGTATTTTACACCATAACTTTTTTGTTTTTAAGAATCGTTTTTATCTGCAGACAAGAGGGACAGCGATGGGGGCCACTTGTGCCCCCTCGTATGCAAATTTATTTTTGGGCTGGTGGGAAAGGGAAGTGGTGTTTTGTGAGGATAATATCCATTTGACCTCGCATGTTCTGTTGTGGTTGAGATACATCGATGACATTCTTATCCTCTGGCAGGGCACTGCCGCTGAGTTTAGGAGTTTCATTGATGTGCTCAACCACAATGAACACAATATTCGACTTACCTACAGATGTAGCCCCACATCGATTGATTTTTTGGATCTTCAGATCTCTATTGATGCCAGTGGCAATGTGGGGACTGATATCTTCAGGAAGTCGACTTCTACTAATTCTATTTTACACGCTCCCAGCTTCCACTAGCAGCATCAGATTAAGGGCATTCCTCGTAGTGAATTTATTAGGTTAAAACGCAATTGTTCTACAGAGGAATGTTTTGAATGTAGGGCAGCTGAGATGAAAAAGAGGTTCAAATCTAGAGGATATAGTAGAAAAAATTTCCATGAAGGGTACCAACACAGTGTAATAAATGAATGTACAACATTGTTACATCCAAAAAAGAAAATGACAGATTCCAAAATTCGCTTTATTGGAACTTACAATGACAGATGGGGAGAACTTAAATCCATTCTCCAAAAACACTGGCCTGTTTTATGTACCGATGAGTAACTTAGGGATACACTAGGTGATAGGGTTAATTTAACAAGTCGCCGTTCACCTAACTTACAAGACCATCTGGTACATAGCCATTACA